>NC_042527.1:20851130-21027793 GCF_900963305.1 Echeneis naucrates | reverse complement strand
GTCCACGGAGACGCGGCTCTCAACGAGCAGGAAAAGGAGCTCAACCAGCGGCTCCGACGGCTCTATCCAGCCGTTAACGAAAACGAGACTCCGCTCCCTCGGTCCTGGAGCCCGAAGGACAAGTTTAGCTACATCGGGCTCTCCCAGAACAATCTCCGGGTGCACTATAAAGGTATGACACCGAGACACACGCTCAGTTTGGCACTTTTATTCCCCCGGGGCTAACGCCTAGGCTGCTAACATTAGCTCGCCCCAGACGGTTAGCGGATCGAAGCCAGCTGCCGTTATGGCTAAAAACAAAGTGTGCTAAGCTAGCAGCTTCATCAACAACAAGGCAAGAGGACATCTTGCAACCCGACCAGCTGGCGAGCTGTATGCACGGCCAAAAACTGACCGACTAGCTCGTTAGCTTCCCGTCTGCAGCTCTGTGAACTGTCACCATTACAAAGCTTCACGGCCTGCCTGCTGGCGTGGAGCAAATGACATGTAATCAGTGTCAAACCGAAGCATTTCTGACAACTATCTGACATCTATCAGCTGGTTGGGGCTCTTATAGTCATAAAATAAAAACGGATCAGCCTCCTGGTGGGCTGATGACAGAGACTAATGTGATGATTAGCTGAAGTTACTCAGGAGGGATTTAATGATGGAGGCATTTCTTTGCTGCTGAGGTTTAGATGTCAAGTGTTTTTGTCTGACTTTCAGGTTGGACTAGTTGGGAGGCAAAAAATAAAAAATAAAAGAGGCTACCAAGAGGGCTTTGGTGCAGGCCTTCAAGAAAGGGCTGATGTTAAAGAAAAACAAGGTGGAACAGAGCTTCCTGGGTGTGTTCCACTGTTGTGGGTCTGACTGGCCCTCCACACACACTCTCTCACACACTCACACACTCTCACAACGATTTTCATGTGGGCAGCAATTTCACCTGATTATCTTGTTGAGCAACTTTAGCATTCACAGGAATCAGAGGAAGTGACACTGTTTGAGTCCTGATTTGTGGAGGATGGTGTTTACAGATGAAAGTTTAAGGCCCTCTGTGATTAACTACGATGTTAACCATGTTTATGTGTTTGTGCTTTGGCACACTGCTGGATGGGGTCTAAATCACTCTGACACCAGTAAACTGTAAAGGCCTTGGCCTAAGTTGTCATCAGCTTTAAATAACATAAGCCCGAGAATGAAGGCTTATTTATCTGAAACTCATGTAGGGGAATCGCCCACTGATTATTATTCCATTTTTTTGTTGCACAAGTTTCTTGTGTTTACTCTAAAAAATAAATAAATAAATTTGAATATAACTGGGACAGAATACCAGAGCTGAAATTAGAACCAAAACTAATTCATCACAATTTAGACATTTCTTCAGTTTTAAACAAATACTCCAACAGTCACATTGGTTCCACGCTTTCAAATGTAAATATCTGCCCTTTTTTTCAGTCTTTAATAATAACCATAGTAAAATTGATAGATTGACTTTATGGGCAAAAACAGACATTATTGCGAGATGTGTATTTTGGGAAATCAATGGATTTCTCTTTTTTTTTTTTTTTTTTTAATCAAACTCAGAAATATTGAGTAGTGTTTTGCAGGGATGCCATTTATTTATCAGGTGGACATCACAATATAATTCACTTACTCAAAAAAAAAATAAACCCTAAAGGGAAATTCAGTCTCAGAATGAAGGAGTAAATGTATTTAAGAAAATATTTGATTTCACACCTGCCTTATTCCTGCAGTTGGTAATCACCAGATAATTAGTTTTTTGAATATTATTTAAGACTAATCTCAACAAATACTACATCATGTAAATATTGCTGAGCTCTAGTTTTGAATACAGACCCGTTTGCTTCCACGTGAGAACCATTTTGTCTCAAGTGTAAAAGTAAAATGGACACAAGAAGAGTGAAGTTTATTTTCCATATGTTCAGGGATTCTTCAACAATATCTCTGAGATTAATTACTAAAGCTGTTCCTTCAAACAGACTTCTAGTCTTAATAACTCTGACAGGTAACCTGCTACCATCTCCATAACCTACAAGATGAGCATACAGTGTTTTAATGATGTTTCTTTTATTTATTTATTTATTTGACCAATGTTAAATTAAGATTCCACTTGATTTAGCCTATTATAACACACATTTAGTAAGTTCTTGATGTTACTATGATAATAACATTCAAAACTTTATCAATAACATTGATTAGTTGTTCTTGGTAATAATTACAAACTGCAGCTGCACCTCAACCCAGATTCAGAGGGGTGATAATATTGTAACCGCAGATGTGCTCTTACATATTCATGAAAATTTAATGTAGAAAAACATCATTACGTAGTTTTGATGGTCTATATTATTATCTTTATATTAACCTGAGGGTGTATTTTTTTTTAGATTTCAAATTGAGTCCCTGTCCACATCCCCTCTGTTTCATGTGGAATGTTTGTCAGGTTGTATAAACGTCAGCTACAGAATATAAATTAGGGAATTATTGTACTCGAAAATATTCCAAAGACACATTTACCGGAACAGAAAATGGTACCGGCACCACAACTCCTCAGGCTGATTTGACTTTTGGTTTAGAAGCTCCTTTCTGATCCGACTTGAGGCTACTCTGACGTTATCTGCTCAGCTTCGTGTTTTTCTCAGTGTAGAAAATAACAGATGTTTACGGCCTAAAACTTTGACATTGAAAACTGCAGGTCTCTGTCCGTCAAACACTTGGATTGTTCTGACTTAGTCGTCGTCAGGATTGGGTTTCATTTCTTCCACACTAGTGCTGACAATCTCCAAACAGTCATCCTCCATCCTTTGAAGTAAAGTGAATGAGTATCGCCGTCCTGATCAGCCCGTGGCTGCAGTTTCACTCCTGTCTCGTTTGTTTTTGCCCTCATGTTAAGGTCATGGCAAAACCCCTAAAGATGCAGCGTCTGTACGGGCCACCCACCCCATCCCAGCTGCCTGCGGGGTCTACTACTTCGAGGTGAAGATCATCAGCAAAGGCCGAGATGGGTGAGCAAAACGCTGAAGCAACATTAGCAGCTTGGATGCGTCCTGACAGATTCTCCAACAGCTGCGACATCAGAGAGACGCAGTTTTCAACATAGATATGTTTTTATGCACAATAAATTTCATTCATGTATATGTTTTTAGGTGTGAAATTAGAAAATGTACTTAGTATTGTAGTGCACTTAGCTGCTAACATGTGAATTGCTTCAGTGTTGCCAAACATCAGGATCTTATGTTTCTTCTAAGGCTCATAGGAGAATGTGTTCCAAATATCATGGATCAGTCGTATATGTTTCTAAAGTTGGTCTGAGTTTGTGTTGACAGAATAAAGACAATCAGATATTTAGAGCTGATTTTTCATCATTACTGCTCCAAAGAATGAGCAGAACTCCTGATCAGATAAAGATAGAAACTTCAGATCAGCTGTACAATGACCCGAACACATGAGAGGAACTTTTGTGTTCAACCCAGTTTTTGGTTATTCCATTTTCCTTAATTAACAGATAAAACATTGTAAACTATGACAGCCAAGGTCAGTTTTTGTTGTCGTCATCTCTTCATAAAGAAAACAGGAAGGCCTTAACGTGGCTCTGAAAGGGTTACCTAATACACCAATATCAGGATGTTAGCATGCTAATGTTGGCATTCAGCTTCCAGCATGATAACGTGAAATGGAGAGAACTGCAGCCATTAACCTGTGAGAGCATGTTTAACAGGTTTATACTGGCATCACTAACAAAGTGCTCACATCAGACTGAGAGACTTGGTCAAACCTACTCACAGCTGTCTGGTCTGATGTGGGTGACTGTAGTCCGGAACTTTGGCACATCGATGTGTTCGCACTTCATATTGCTGGAGTTTATAAATTTGGTCCATTTAACTGGAGCAGAGCTAAAGCAGTTTACAGTAATTTGTCTCTTGAAGGAAGCTGCGATTATCTCATCTGCTGGCAGATCAGAAATCATCCGAAGAAAAGACGTTGGCTCAGAGGAGATTACGGTCCCGCTTGCCATCTCCTCATATTTGAGCCTCTTTTTGAATGCATTTTCTCGTGCTGCTGTGTTGTGATTTTTATCAGTACCCAATCAAGACAAGTCCTTTAAATGCTTTTCTCACACTTGAAGATCCAAAACTGTAAATCGAGTCACTGGCCGAGTTCATTCAGGACACGCCCAGTAAAGCAAACAGACATGTAATGAAATGAGAGGAGGATTAGAAACTCCACAAGGCAAGAGGTGGATTTTTAATCTGAAATAGAGACTTTGATTGTCTGAAGGACGTCACTTTACGGCCATGGCCTGAAGTCAGATGACTTGATGGGTTGTTTTCAGTCATTTGAACTTCTGTGACCCCCAGAAGTCTCAACAAGGTCAGAAAACAGGAATTTAAACATTATTTCGTTAAAGGTTTCATTAAACATTCATGTTAGTTTGTCACCTGCAGTTGTTGTAATTTTTATGATTGATTCATCTGATAAATATGACTTCATTTAAACAGTTATTTGATGAATGGAAAATACCCATCATGTAATGTTGGAGTAAAGCCAACTCTGACAGGAAAGCAACAAATCCTCACATTTGACAAACTGAAAACATTGACATCTTTGGCGTTAACACTTGACAAATAATCAATTATGAAAATGTGGTTGCTGTTTAATTCTCTTTCCGCTACTGATCTCGACAACTACTGGACGGATTTTGACAAAGCTGTGCGCAGACATTTATGATTCATGAGTGTAACAACCTGACAGGCTGTAACTGCAGCTCAACACCAGTGAGATGTTCAGGATGTTTAACAAACTGCCCTGTCTGCTCCTCAGGTACATGGGCATCGGCCTCTCCGCTCAGGGTGTAAACATGAACAGACTCCCTGGTAAGACCACACTTTGTGCGTTTTGTTTCATGTTGGTCTTTGTTGCTGCTGTCTTGTTGAGAAGAGTCACTGTCTGTATATGCTATATCTTACCAGAAGCCTTTTGGATTTTCATGGCTGTCGTTTTGTCTGCAAACTGTCTACTAGAAAACGAGGCTGGCCTCTGAAACGCTGGGTGAAGGTGTGACTGTGAGATCATCAATTTTCGTCTTGTCAGTTACCCAATTACATGTGTTCTTGTTGTTAGACAGGCTCAAACACAGGATTTCTACACGTGTCAGGAAAATGAAAGCAGCAGCTCTGCCTGTCGTACCTGACGTAGAAAAGCAAACATGGAACAACCATTTTCCTTTGAGTGCTTCTTTTCCTATTTATTTTTTATTTATTTTTTTTTTTTCTCTCATCCACATAATATTGGACTTACTTTGCCTTGAGAACTGAGAGCTCTGGGAAAGGCTGTTGGTCATGTAATCTGGATGGCAAAAAACAGAACTTTGGAAGGAGGTGGCTCCCTGAGCAGGTCCCCTCATCCTCCGCCAACAGTGATGAAGCAACAAGTGGAGTTATGGCAGGAAGTCGGTCAGTTTAGGCCAACAACATTTTGGATCAAAAGTGGAGTCAGCAGCATTTAGACAGTGTGAATGTGTTAGAACATCTGTGATGGCAGCTCAGGATATGTTAGGTGGTGGTGGAACTTTTTTTATTGTCACCGTGTTGAATTCAGAAAGAAATTTAAAGTATGAAACGGTTGGGCCAATATTAAACTTTTGTCTTGTTACTGGTGCTGCGGTGAAGAGCTGGTGCTTTTGGTGTGTGACCACAAAGAGTAACTCTTTCCCATGAGGCCACATGTTTTTTCTCCAGAATTGCTTTTTTCTAATTATTGTGGTTTGACTTGATATTGGAGAAACAAGCAGACGCAGTCATCTGGAGCTTCTACAGCCGTGATATGTTGTCATCAAGTCGTCGTCTGCTCAGAGCTCTGAAGTTATCAGAGGCCAAACAGGAGCCCAGACACTGAACACTGGACCCGCCCAGGAGCTCCGGTCCCTCAGTAAAAAGATAAAAAGAGGCCCCGAGCAGACTGCGGAGTCCCAGCTGACGGATAGATGCTAATGAAAATTCACTAATTGTGAGGAACTCATGCCAGGTTTCTGCAGAACTAAGTGCTCTCCTCCAGTGATGAATGTGGCAACAGCAGGATTAATTCTGCAGCTCAGCAGTAACTCACAGGATCCTTCCTCGCAGCTTGTAACATTAAAATGGCCCAGAGGTCATCAGAGTACACACAAACTCACACAAAAGGTTTCATTCTCTGCACGTTTTTATAAAAGTCGTACTTCGGAGCTTTTAATGGCCAAATGTAAAATGGATTTTAACACACGGTGCTCAGAAAATGGCCTGCAGCCTGAAGGTGACTCAGTCAACAGCCAAACAAAGAGATGAAGGTCAGAATGCTCAAAATCTCCAAATTCTGGGCTCATTTCCAGCTTTCTGGAAAAAAGCTGAATGGTCCGTCTCCTCCTGCAGCTTCAGTGAGAACAAGCTGACGCAGAAGTGGAAGCCTCAGTTAAAGTGAGATGTTCAGCAGTCAGCTACAGGTCTCTGCCCGTGGTTATACGTGTGGTTAAAACACAAACTGATTCAGACTAATGATCTCAAAATTTAGCCACGCTGGACTTCCTGCCTTTAGCCCATTTCCCCCCACAAACCCACAGCAGCACAAACTGTGGTTCAAACTGGATTTGTGGAATTTCTCTGTCTCTTGTGAAATGCTCCGCTGACATGACAGATGATGTCTGGGTCGATACCTCTCGTCCGGCCGGCCATCGGTTTCTTGTGGTTGATATTTTTCATGTGGAGACAGAGCAGAAACTCGACGTCAGCGGTTTGTCGACTCGGACGCTCGCGCTGCATTTTAATGGCTTTGCTAAAGACTCGGTCACAGTGCTGTAGTCGTCTGTCTGCTCCCTCAATCCCGGAGTTTTATTATTCCTGATTAAGGCTGAAAAGGTGGAGCTCGTCTGCATCGTAACTCCTACACCGGTCACGTCTGCCCATGTTCCTGCTGTTGCGTCCTGCTTTTTAACTCTGTTTGTTGGAATTCGGTGTCAGAATTGACCTCCGTTTGTTTGTTTGTTTGTTTGTTTGTGTTTTGTGGCTTCCTTGTTGTTGTTGTTTACAACATTGACGTTGACATCCCTCAGGTTGGGACAAGCACTCATATGGTTACCACGGAGACGACGGCCACTCCTTCTGCTCGTCCGGCACCGGGCAACCCTACGGACCCACGTTTACAACAGGCGACGTGATTGGCTGCTGCGTTAACCTCATCAACAACACCTGCTTCTACACAAAGAATGGCCACAGCCTAGGTGAGCAGCTCAGGAGCCATTTTGACCTGTAATAACCCTGAAGCGGACCCAAAAGGTCACTGTGACATCATAATGTTCTGCTAAAACACCCCTGAGGGTTAGTCAGACCATGTTTCCTGTAACTCAGCAGGAATCACCTCCAAGGTGTTAATCCTAGTTTTTATTTTAGAGTGTCAGCTGTGACATTTTGGAAATGCACCGTCTTGAGTCCAGTTAGGACAGGAAATCTAAGATGGACACGAAGGAGCTGATTTTATTCAGGTTTTATTCTGCATTTCACCTGCTGCCGCTGTGAAACAGGGAAACCTGCCTGGCTAATGTGTTATTCTGCTCGACTGCCTTTCTCATTTACATGAAACGAGGTTGTGGCAGGAAGATGATGGTAACCAGATTACCTCTGTACATGTAAACACACTGACTGTGCAGACAGAGAAAAGGCTGCTCTGCTGCACGCTCACGCTCTCTTCTCTTTTTTTTTTTTTTTTTTTTTTTACAGGTATTGCCTTCACAGACCTCCCAGTAAGTGGCCACACTTTGTTCACTTCTGTGTTATAATGAAATATTTTGAAGTTTCCATGATTAATTAGGGCTGTAGGACATGGGGGGCTATTTAAAGAAATGTCTGCTTGTCAAAATATTTACAACGTGCAAAATGGACTGGAGGATGGAAAACATGACCTTTTTTAGATGTTGGTGGTTTTACTGGACAAGAGAGAAGTTCTAAACTATCCTAAATTAATTTGTTGTAATGGAGTTAAAATGCATAGTTGTGTGCTGCCTTTTTTGTGTTTGTGTGTTCTGAAACTTGTTTTAAATTATATTCCAGATCTTATTCAGAGGTAAATGTTTAAATGTTATTAAATGTTCTGAATGGATGGAAAATCACGGATGTAACTGGTAGATTAACAAGGTTAAAAGAACATTTAGATTTAAAAGGCTGAATATCGGAGTTGGTCAGTATGTTTTTTTTTTTTGGAACAGTTAACTAACTAGTTCACCAAATTATCTTCAGAGAGGGAATCTTACAGGTTTACAGCTTATTTCTCATTTCTGGTGGCGCTTAGTGGCCGAAAAACTCACCTAGTGAGTTTAAATACTTGTTGGCTGAAACTTTGATGCTCTTTGTCTCTGAACAGTCTCATCCCCGTTAGCTCATTATGTAAACGACTCCCACACCAACGGACATTAAGTCTAATGGGATTCGTGCATGCATTAACTGAGTTATACAGGCGTTTTTAAAGGATGGGGGGGCCTCCTCCTGATTCAGCAGCAAAAGAGAGTCTTAGCTGCAACAATAATCCATTGAGCTGCAGAACGGGCTTGGCTGTGAGCCAGACATTCATGTTCCTCCAGAGTTGTGCTCTGAAGTGCGTCACCTCGGCACAGCTGACCTTTGTGGTTATTTGACTGTGACAAAGGCAACTTCAACAGACACACACACACACCTTTTGTACGGCCGTTCTTACTGGGAGTAACATCTCCCTTAAGCCCGTAACTCCAGATGAACGTTACACTTTGGACTAGACTTTAGTCCTGTCCTTATATGAAGTTCAGATCTAACGCCAAACGTCCCCTGCTAGGATTAAAAACCTTTTTAGTTATACTAGTACCAGAGCACGAACCATCTGACAAGCACGCAGTCATCCAGACGGTCACTTCCTCCTCCTGATCAAATGAAAGCTGTGCTTCAATTGGTGGAACAACGAATTCAGAGGCCTCCTGACATTGCTCGTGTCATCTCAGACGGACACCGCTAACCCTAACCCCAAAACAAGAAACTATCGGTGTCTGTCACACCCTCAGCTCTTTGGGCAGGCATTTTAGGAAATGACCTGAAGCTGGATATTTAAAAATTTACAGCTTCAGCAGGAAACTGTTTGGAGCAGTAATGATGAAAAATCAGCTCCAAAGCCTCAAATGCTCTAAATATCTGATGAAACTCCAAAACATACAGGACTGATCCAGAGACACTCTGGTTGGCTGTGACATCACCCACCGGAGCCAATAGGAGCGTCCGATGGGGAGACGTGACTCTTGACGTCACTATCAAAGATGGAGGATGAGACTGGACGGATAAACACACAGAAGGAGTCAGAGTCGGACTGATCCAGATCTGAGCTGACTTTATGAATGTTTACAGACAGAACTGGTGTCAGTCAGGGTTTGTTATTTGAGCCAGTTGTCTTCTGTTTGATTTTATCGTCTGTCAGCTTGTAAAATAACGTTTCTAAGGAGTAATTGTAGATAGAAGCTTATTTCCTGAGAATTCTGCCTTTCCTGTTTTTTTTCCTCCCACCATTTCCTGTTTTGATTCATTGTTCAGATTACATTCTCAAGCTCCCTTTTCCTCCATTGTCCTGAATCTCAGCTGTCTCTCTCTGCTGCAGCCCAACTTGTACCCGACGGTGGGCCTTCAGACCCCGGGGGAGGTGGTGGATGCAAACTTTGGCCAGCACCCCTTTGTGTTCGACATTGAGGACTACATGCGAGAGTGGAGGACAAAGATTCAGTCCCAGATTGACCGCTTCCCCATCGGAGAGCGCGAGGGCGAGTGGCAGTCAATGATCCAGAAGTAAGAGGATTGAAAAACAGAACTATTTCTGTTTAAATCAGCACATTCACCGTGAAATAACGCATTTTATGATAATACGAGCAGCCGTCACTTTTAGTCAAGAGTCCTGATTTCTCTGAATAATTTTCAGTGGTCTGGTTTGATTACAAAAAAAAAAAAAAAACCCCCGCTGGTGTGTTTGCATTGTTGTTGTGGACACGAACAGCTTGTCTGTTGGTGTTGGTTTCCACGTGGTGTCAGTACAGTGGACAGATGAGTCAGAGGAAAGTGATGAGTTTGCTGACTTTGAGCTGTTCAGGCAGAGAGCTTCCCTTTCCAGGTGGAACTTTTTTTTGGGGGGGGTTGAAATTGAAAGTAAGGAGTATCTGGATTTGGACTCGTGGTTTTGTTTTCGTATCAGGTCAGAGATTAGTTAAAGCTCAGCGCTGAGATTTGGGGATGATCTGGATTCTGTCGGTGGGAGGAAATTCGTGCCTGTATGATTAAAGATGGAGGCCCAGAAGGAAAGTGTCTCCATCTTGGAGTCAGAACTGTGGGACTCCTTTCTCTTCACGGCAGGCTCTGATTGGATTAGCGCTCTGTTGCTATGATTACTTGTCCACAGTGGATTTAATCTCCACTTGGACGTGATTGGGGTGAGATGGAAACGTCAGCCCATTGCCTGGAATTTAAAACAGGAAGTTTTTAAGATCAGTTCAGATTGGAGGATGGCAAATGTGATTGTCGTTCCAGACAAACAGAAACTTGATAAGTCTGCTACTTACAGAACAGAATCTCCTCAAACACATCTGAACACACAAACATATAATTCCAGTTTAATCCCAAACCTTTGGAAGACTGAACTCCTGCTCAGCCTGCCATGATGTGTCATCAGAAAAAGAGGCCCAGGTTCTGGTCCAGACTTACCTGGACTCCTCCAGGCCTCTTCATGCAGGTGTTAGTTTGTGAAAACTGAACTCCCCCAGAATCCAGCAGCAGTTGTAGTGCAGATGATCATGATCTCCTTCACTAATTGAAAATATTTTAATTGCACCAAAGATCTACTTTATAACCCACTTTGGATAAAACTGTCTGCCAGATGAGTGATGTGTTCATGGTTTTCATGGTGTTTGGTAGTCAGTGGTTCATGAATGTTAAACTGTTTTTGAGTCGGATCATTTACATCCTGTCCGACTGGAAAACTGCTCCTACAACAAAGCCATTATTTCTATCAGGTACAGTAACACATCTACCTGCTGTCAGGGAACCGGACCCAGGAGGTCATTAGAGGAACTGCAGTTTTCACCACTTCTGTTGGCTTCATTGTTCATTGTTGGAGGTCAAAGTTCAGTCTCCACATGAATGAGTAGAACAGAAACACGACAACTCGTGGGCTGTATCTACAGTAACACTAAGAGTCCTTCAGAATGACCCGCTTTTCTGGTCATGAAATCTGATCTCATCTTCATCCAACAACAATGTCCCGGAGCTAAAAATCACACCAACAATTATCATCTTTTGTGTCTTGCCTGAACACACCTGAATGAGCAAAGCCTGTGATCTAATAACTGGTTGAACGTTCTTTGACAGCAACAAACCAGCTCTGCCAGCAGCGGCCGATGATATTTGATACTGCTCTTGCTTGGAAGGGCACAAATGTAAAGCTAGACTTTACTTTGGCTGATCCATGGAATAATTTCTGGAGAGGGCAGGTGTACCAAGCTGCAGCTTCAGGCTACACTTTTTATTTTATTTGTTTTCCTGTCTCCATTTTATATATGAACCGCAGACTGTGTTTGGAAGTGGATGCATAATCTGCTTCAGCCGTAAACCTGCTGGTTCTCTTACTCTCTCCTGCCTTCATGAGCTGGATTGTTTCTCCTGTTCCCGTCAGAATGGTGGCTTCCTACCTGGTGCATCACAGCTATTGTGCCACGGCCGAAGCCTTCGCCAAATCCACTGACCAGGCCGTACACGAGGAGCTGGCCTCCATCAAAAACCGGCAGAGTGAGTCCTTGTGTGTTCCAGTGTATTCATAGTTTTGTGTCGGTCGTTATGCCTCATGATGTCGGCTGGTCGTAGAAATGGGAAAGACGGGGGTTTACATTTGAAAAACCTGACCCGAGGAAAATAAACTTTAAATGGCTATAATAAAACTACAATCTATGCAACAATTAATGAGCAAAAATAAATTTACTGTCAAAACACACAGCAGACAAACAGAAGGCCTGATCCTGTAGAGCTGTTTTTGTCTGCAGAGATCCAGAAGCTGGTGTTGTCAGGTAGAATGGGCGAGGCCATCGAGACCACCCAGCAGCTCTACCCAAACCTCCTGGAGAGGAACCCAGACCTTCTCTTCATGCTGAAGTAAGACCAGGGCCGTGTTTGACCTTTGACCTTTGACTGATTGCTCCTCCTCTTGTTGGCGCAGCTGCTCGTCGTCCTTCCTCGCTGAGACTGATGAATGTAGAGTCACAGTGATCCTGATCAGATTTTAATGAATAGTTCAAGTTCAGCTTCATTTTTAAGACTTTGTCCCAGGAGCTGTGGTGGGTGCAGGACAGATTTGATAAATATTGAATTATTTAAATCGTTCATGGAGGAAACTTATCTCGTTCTTATTTAGTCTTTGTTGTGCTTCAATTGTACTAATCCATCATTTTGTCTGTTGGCCCTTTTTTCCTCTCAACCTTCTTGACTCTTTTGTTCTCTGTTTCTCACGTGTGTAATCTTTCACCTCATTGTTGCTTCACTGGTCTCTCTTCTTTCTGACTGTTACTTTCCTTGCTTGATCATTCTGTCTTCCTCCTCCCTCCCTCCCTCCTTCAGGGTGAGACAGTTCATAGAGATGGTGAACGGGACAGACAGCGAGGTGAGATGTCTCGGAGGTCGAAGCCCAAAGTCTCAGGACATTTACCCCGGCTCTCCCCGGCCCTTCGGCAGCCCCAGCCACAAAGCCAGCAGCTCCCAGCCCTACCTCACAGGTACATGTGGAGATCCTCCTGATTTTACATCCAGTGCCTCAGTAAACAGACAGGGATCAGCAACAGTCTGCAGTAAACGCTCCTGGTAGCTCTGCTGTTAGCTTCCAGCTCTCTTCATCACCCTTTATGACCCCCTGAGCTGAAGCTGAGCTCTGGGATCCAAACTGTTTTTAAGAGGTGGCGCCTCCATGGTTCTGGACTTCGAGCCGAGTCCCTGGTCCCTGTTTCCACGAAGACCTGGACCTGGTGTGTCCAGGTTTAAGTTGAAACTACAAATATCTGAAAATCACCTTCATGTCCGTCGAGTCGTCTCCTGTAAGGTTTCTGCCTTTTTTTTTTTTTCTTTTTTTTTTTTAGGGTTTGACAGCAACTGCTGTAATGGTGTGACGTCCAATAAGAGCCACAGCTCTCCCCACAGTCACAAGCCCTGCCCCCAAGGCTCTGGCTCCGCCCTCCCTGCGTCTGACATCAGCATCAACGGGAGCCGCAGTCAACAGCCCCTAACCAGGTAACAGGAAGCGCCACACTGAGGGTTTCAGCGCCTTCGTGTAGCGTCAGGTGATACTCTGCATCTCTCTTCTCAGTAACGACGTGGACATGGAGGTCGACCATTTCACCAACGGAGTGACAGAATCGTCCTCCAACGGGTTCCTCAACGGCAGCTCTAAACACACGGCGGAGCCTGACGACTGCGACGCAGACATGGGTGGGTAGAGCGTTAATGTTTATCACCATGGCAACATGCACCATCACATTCGATTTAAAACCTGCCTGTTTTCACCCGGCGGCGGCCTCACAGAGGTGGAGTCCGCTCAGTCCAAGAGGCAGCTGTGCGGCGGCAGCCAGGCGGCCATCGAGAGGATGATCCATTTCGGCAGGGAGCTCCAGAGCATGAGCGAACACCTCCGCCGCGAGTGTGGCAAGAACTCTGCTAACAAAAAGATGCTCAAGGTAACAACAGAGTTTGTCCAACAGTTGTTTCTTTTGCAATAAAAAAAAGGTTTGGTTTAAATATGAGAACTTCCTGTAAGACTGAGCCCAAAATGATTCTCATTCTGGACCTGATGACCATCAGGGTAGGAATGAAAAGGTTTGTTGCTGTTCCGGGCCACCAAACGGGCTGATTCACACAAAGCTCAAATCTGGGAAACTGTAACGAGTGCAGGCAGTATGACTGTATGATTGTCTGATTAGTGTTGCTCCATACCTGGAGATTTGAAAGCTTCCTACCACGTGTCCAGGTTAGAACTGCAGCCGCCGCACAAACAGGAAGTCCAGTCAGAACAGAGCCCAATGACCTAAACCCCATTTTCACCGCTAAAGAAAGAACAGAGCTCAGAATCTGGTCCGATCCGTACCGACTTGTCTCCGCAGGACGCCTTCAGCCTGCTGGCCTACTCGGATCCCTGGAACAGCCCGGTCGGCTACCAGCTGGACGCCATTCAGAGGGAGCCGGTCTGCTCCACGCTCAACAGTGCAATACTAGGTAGGTCGGCCGAGCCCGAAACTGAAATCTCTCTGAATCAAATGAAATGTCCTGACCTCATTCTTCTTCTTCTTCCTGCTCAGAGACTCACAACCTGCCTAAGCAGCCCCCCCTGGCCCAGGCCGTCGGTCAGGCCGCCCAGTGCCTCGCCATCATGGCACGGACTGGCAGTGGCTCCTGCGCCTTCGCCTCTGTGGACGATTACTTGCACTAGCCCCATGCAAACACACACACTCTGTGAAGACCTGTCCAGAATCGTCTCCGTCCTCCATCAGTGTCTCATTTTAGCCGAGGAGACTCCTCTGCATGATATTGAGTGGTAGAGCGTTAACCGCCTCACCTGCTTCCTGTTCTGCTTTTACCAACCAGCACAGACAACACGAGGACCAGGACTCATCTCCGGGCAGATCTTCATAGGGCCCTCCAACACACACACACACACACACACACACACACACACGCACACACCCACCACCTCCCTTTCCATCGTAAATATAAAATCACGCCTCCACCTCAGTTGGCCTCGCTGACTCCAGCCCAACACTGCGCCAACAGCTGGGGCGCCAGCCAAGAGAGACACGTGACTCATGTGGCGCAGATGCCCCACCCCCGAATACCCTTGATGGGGAGGGGGGGAGGTAGTATGAACCGGGCGAGACTAACTGGTGAATGGCCTGGTTGTTAATGGAAAAATAAGGAAAACACAACAACAACAAAAAAGAAAACGGACAAGTGACCTTTTATCATGGTCCCCGTAAACCTGGATTACCAGGTGAAAGCTCTCTCTCACACACACACACACACACACAAAGAAGCGAAGACAGCGGCTGATGCTGAAGGCAGGAAGTCCATCTCCAGAGACTCCAGCCAACACGAGGCTCCGTTATAAATGCCCTCCCCTCCTCCGCCCCCCCCACACACACACACACACAGCCCCCCCCCCCCCCACACACACACACACACACACACACACACCACCTCCACTGATCTAAGGACATCGGACGTTTATGTGACGCATGAGGACTCGGGACTTCGAAGAAGCCGGAGAGAACCTTCAGTCTCGTCTCAATGTTCCCTGTTTTTAATCTTTTCGTTCTGTTTCTTGTTTTTCATGGTGAAGTTGGGGGGAGGGGGGGCGGTTACCTGGCTCTTGTTTTTGTTTTTAGTTTCTCCAGGTTTACAAAGGCATGGTGCAGATGACAGCGAGGACGATGATTATTATTATTATTGTTATTCTAATTATCATTATATTAATTATTGTTACTTGCATTCACAGTATATTTGTTGAGCGCCAGCAAGAGCAAAGTTCCACCAACTTATAATAAAGGTCCCGATTCCACCGACTCCCAGTGACGAGCATGTGTACGTTGACGTTTATATATGACTTTAACAAAATGGAATTATATCAATAGAGCGAGATATTTAGTTATCAAATGAAAAGAAATCTTTTGGAAAAAAAAAACAAAAAAAAAAACAAAACAATCCTTAATGCTTTGTACCGACATCAGTGACCCCTGAAGCCAGCTGGTTGGTCCGGCCCGTGTTTGTTTGAGCTCCAGCAGAAAAACCTTCCAGTCCCATCTTGTATTTCTCCTGAAGAATTAGTTTTTCACTCCAGCTTCAAATAACTTTCAGACAAAATCCTTAATTTGTGAGTTGTTGTGACCGTGTGCAGGTTAGACTAAGTCAGACTTTGATAATCTGCCCACCGATCCTCAGAGGGACTCCAGATGGCAGCATGTAAATCAGCTTCTGACACCGAGCTCGAACTCCTGGTGCTTTTATTTTGTGTGACCGAGTTAACGTACCACAGAGACGTTAAGGTGACATTAGATCCTTCGTTTTCTCACCATCACTTCAAAAACCAAAGAAATAGAAACTTTTTTTTCTGGATTTTAAATAAGCCAGCTGGTTCCAACATAAATCTGTTTGAAAGTGAAACTAAAATTGAGATTCTTAGAAAAGAAAGCTGCAGCTGTTGTCCGTTGTCTTTTGTTTGAAAAAGGAGTTCAGTGTTTCTCTTTTTTTTTTTTTTTTTTTTTTTGATGGGGAGGGCATTTTGAAGTCTGTTTGGACGGACAGAGAGGTCTTGTGATCTTTAAGTGTCCAAACGTTGATGGCATTTAAATTTGAGATTTTTTTTTTTTTTATCAAATGGGAAGACGCCATCTTTCTGTAATGTTCCTCCTTTGTGTGTGTTTGTTGGCTCCCACTTCCTGATTCGTCTGGTCAGATTGTCGATGCTTTACGTTTCCTTGGTGCCGAGCATCGATGGCGCAAAGCTCTCAAACGACCTTTGACCCCGAGAGCTTTCTGGTTCTGACCCAAACTCAGGCCTCCTCAGCTGGTCAGCTGATCCTGAATTAATCCAGTGACAGATCATCTTCTTTTTCACCACATTCATCGACATGGAGAGGACTTTCATTTCAGTTGAATTTGAAGGTTGGACCGTTGACGTCGAGCCCACAGTCACCAGTTTGGAGCTGGTTATTACCCCCCCAAGATCACCTTTTTTTTTTTTTACCAGATTCTCATCTGAGCTTGAAGCCTCAAAGTAGCAAATGCAGAAAGGAAAACCTGATAAATAAAAAAAGGGGCCCAGTATTGTTGACTGCACTTTTGCTGCAAAATGTAGAAAATAAAGATCTAAATACTTCAGGAAGACAAAGTCGCAGACAAATGGGGACGTGGAGGCTGCCGCCATCTTTCCCTTCTAGTTTTTCCCAGGGGTCCGAGCTGCTTCTGTACTTTGGTTGGTTTCTCACCTTTTTTTTGTTGTCTGCTTTTTTTTTTCTTTTTTTTTTTTCCCGATTCACGAGCAGTCACGGCATTGTTTAGAAAATTTCTTAGACAAAGTGTCTGTTGTCTCTTTCTGAGTAAGGTCTGAAACCTATGCATGCCATAGTAAAGTGGTGGTAAGATCAAGTTAGATGTCTTATTTTATTTTGTTTCTCCTTCTTTTAGCCAGTTCACGGTGTATAAGGAAGATGTCAACCAGTAACACTGCTGACTGTGTGTCCATTTGGAGAAAAATGTGCAATTTGTGTGAGGGTGAACAGATTTATATTAAAAATTACAAATGATGATCGAACGTATTGCTGAAAGTGAAGTCTGTTTTTCCTCCGAGTTAGTTTAACAGCAGTGATAATTCTGATTATTGGTCATATAAAATTGAGTTGTTGGATGTTTTAAGTTTCTCAACATGGATCACATTTTCCAAAATCTGAACAGCTGGTTAAAGAAAACATGATGAAATATGTTTTTGTTTTTAGTACACATTTGATCTACTGAATAATTGAAGGATCGTCTGGCTGCTTCACACATTCCTTCGATGTTTTCAGTGGAATCTGGGCCTCCACCTCAGAGGAGAACTCCCTTTTTGTATTTGTATTAAACTCTGATTTGGGGATGGAGGTGATGGTGTCACTGGTCAGTCACAGGGGGGAGCTGTTGTCACAGTAAGAACCATTAAATTCAGGAACTTCCCAACACAAACTCTGTTTCTAAAAGTTTCTGCTCAGTCAGTGATGAACAGACTTTATTATTCCTGTTTGTTTGTTCCCACAAGAATCAAAGTGAACAGGAAGTTAAGTTTTATCCTTCAAAATACAAATCCAACACATGAAGGCCCTGCAGAACAGACGTGTCACCTGCACCTGAAGGCCGTCTGCGCTCTCATTGGCTGATGGTGTATTTGGCAGAGAAGCCCTCTTTGGTGGAGCTTTGGTCGGATGAGATGATCAAGGACATGACGCCGCTCTGGGCGAAGATTCTGTTTGGGGAGTTGTAACCGCAGTATTGGCCGACGTGGACGCCCACTGAGGGAGGTAACAAACATTCTTCAGTACACTTTAGAGTCGTCCTGATGTGTTTGTACTTTCTCTCTTGAACTTCCTGTCAGGTTGATCATATTTAATCGACTGGATCTAAACCAGCCGCTCACCTCCGGGGGGGCCGTCCCAGATCTCCAGGCGGTCTGATTGGCAGGTGCTGTCGTCCTCCATGATGAAGCTGTCGAACTCCAGCAGGATCTGCGCCCCCGGGGGGGCCAAGATCATGAGGACACACTCCATGTTGTTGGGGTAATTCTCTGGGAAGTTGGGTGTCGTGATGAGGCCCTGGGGGGCCGTGAAGTTCCTGGAACAGTTCAGACCTGAGTGGAGAAGAGACTTTGTTTCTGATTCATCTCCAGAGTGGAAACAGAACTGCTTTAGAGTGTGAATGTGGAATCAGACGGCTCTTCGCTCCTCTACGACACACGATGTGTTAACCAGGGACGGTGGTGGCAGCAGCTGCAGATCCCAGATCAGTACCCACCTGGCTGGAGGACCTTGTACTGAGCAGAGAATCCTGAATCCTGGATCTCATCGTTGGAGACAAACTTGATGAGCAGCTGGTTGCCACTGGACTTGATCGGAGACGGTGCCACGATCCCGCAAAACCTCCCCACCAGAGGCGAGAGCTCGGTGCCCCCGTTGTAAACCTCCACATAGTCGTGCCTGCAGGACAGACGGGATACGATTCAGGGTTGTGCTGCTACAGAGTCCTCTCTCTGCTCTGCCGGCTTTTAGAGGGAATCATTCCCTGTTGCTGTGATGCCTTCATGACCTTTGACCTGTCACAGACAAAAATGGGCTCTTACTTGCAGTCTTTGTCTTCCAGATGAAAGTATGCGTTGAATGTGAGGAGGATCTTCTGATCCGGCTCCTGGGCGGTTATCACCCACACACAGCGCTCGGAGGGCAGGTAATCAAAGGGATATCCTGGGCTGGTAAAGTAGCCCCCAGACTCCACGTCTAAGCCCCCCCCACAGGAGTCTGCGGCAGAAGAGCAGAAACAGACTGAGCAGCTGGAAAGCTTTGGACCGAGTGAAGGAACCTCCAGCTGGAGAGCAAAAACTATTTAGATGGATTCCTGAGAAGAAGAAGAAAGTTTGTATCAGCCTGAAAAAGGCGACAGAACAGGCAGCATGACGACAGTTCGACTTTCACTGAGTGGAATTCTGGAAAATGTTTCTTCTTATTATTATTGTTATTAACAGCAGGACGTGAGACTGAGATGCTGATGTCAGACACATTCTGCTCACATCCAGGCCCTGTTGGAGGGGGGGTCCTCTCCTGGATGGTGTACTGGGCCAGATGTCCCTGTTCGCTGATCCGGGTCCCGGCGGTGATGATCATGGACAGGATGCCGCTGCGGGAGATGACTTGGCCCGGCGCGGTCGAGCCACAGTATGTGCCGATGTGGATGCCCACTGCGGGAGGGGAGGGGAGGGGGGGGGCAGAAAAGGGAGGTGGAGAGTTAGCTTCATCACCACAAAGTTCTGTGATTTAACCTCCTGAGTGCCGAGCTGTTATTTGGTTGGGGGAGTATAATGAAGGAAACCCAAAATGTGACATCCTCAGAAAGTTCAAGCTGAAAACTTTCCCCCGTCCACTCCGATCTCTCTGCCCTCATAATTAAAGTGTTCTTACAGCTGACTCTGGGAGGAACCAGGAAGTTTAGGATGATACAGGAAGAGGAAGTGGACGCCACGCTGACGCAAGGCGGAGCACAGAAGGTGTCTCCATCACCAACCGACCGTCAGGTGAAACCACACGGCTGCACCTCTTCTTTCTGTTTCACCTCCTCCCCTTTTTTCTGTGTCTAGACGTCACCTCACCTCCTGGGGGGCCGTCCCAGATCTCAATCCCGTGGGCTTGGCAGAGGATGGTTGTTGGCTTCCTGTCGTTGGGGTCCAAGTTGAAGCCGTCGGGCTTCATGCTGAAGTTGTTGAACTTCAACACGATGTCGGAGATCTCGGGGGCCACGATGGTGAAGGTGCAGGTCAGGTTGTGTGGATGGTCAGGAGAGAACGCTCCTGGGTGGGTTGGTGATGTGATGAATCCCTGAGGAGCCGTGAAGTTTCTGGAACATTCTGTACCTAAAGGGGGGGCAGAGACTGATGAGTCGCTGTGACCGTCACGTCTGCAAATCTGAAATGTGGCTTTTCTTAAAGGAAATTATCAAAGACTTTGTCTCTTGATGGGGCACAAACAGAAACCTGGAGTCCTGACGTGGGAACAGCTGACTCGCCATTTTGGCGGCTTGTCAAGTGAACTCAAAAAAGAGAGAAGAGCAAAAACAAATATAGAAAAAGAGAGCAAAGTCCGGCCTGTTGTGTTGCCGTCAGCTTGAAGGATTCTAACCGAGTGAGTTCCTTAAAGTGAACAAAACAGAAAACAGTAGTTCAGGAAGACGTGAAAACAAACCAACAAAGTTGACGTTTGTGTTTAAAGCTGGTTTGATGTTGTTGTTGTATTATTGACCCCCCCCCCCCCCTTTATTTGGCTTGGCCTCGGCCTGTTTGGACAATATTGACCTGAACGTCCGAACTTATTTAAGGGTTTTAATTTCATGAAGAGACACTCTTTTGCTTTGTGAACAAGTTTTCATTTAAATAAATTCTCCTTCTGATTTTCATTTGCAGGTTCCGTTCATCTGACTGAAGTTCACACAACAGGCACGACAAATTGAATTGAAAAAATGTTTTTATTAAATAGAATAAATCTTTGAGAGCTGAAGCTCAAATCGGATCTTTGACCAGCCTAAGTGTTAAAAATAAGGAAATCTTTGTGCAGGTCAGTTTGCAGTGATTGAATTGTTGATCCCATTTTATGGATCTGCTCTAATATTCTGAGCTCTTAATTCTCTGAACAGAAAACTCTGGACGTGGACCAAAGGCCACCTACCAGGCGGACTCGGAGAGGCTTCTGGGACGAGCTGGAGGAACAGCAGCAGAAACACGGCAGGCATCATGTTCTGACTGTGTGGCGGTAAAAACCTGAAGCTCTCTGTCAGCGAGCGGCTCCGGCTGAGGAGGAGGACACATGACCTTCATCCTGATGTTGTTGTTGGCTCGCATTCAGTCAGTAAATACAAGAGAAAGTTTTTTTCCACCAATTCTAAATGTTCGCAGCTGCAGCTGTTTGAGTTAAAGATGAATTTGTCAACAAACAGAAACTGAATAGTTTGTTCACACACTCAAGTCTTTATTGTGTTTTAAAATATAACATTTCTGAAAAGAAAAGAAAAGAAACAGTTCATGTGATTCTCACGCAGTAATTCACTGATGAATCCCTTTCAGCTGTATTTGCTCTTTAACGGAAACGCCACAGTTTACAGCCCAGGAAGAGCCTCGGCGGTTTAGCTCTACCAGCCAGGACAAAGCCCTGGACCTGGACCTGGTCCTGGTCCTGGTCCTGGTCCTGTTCCTGGTGATAACGTCCAGGATTGAGGCAGATTCTCGTCCCACTTTAAGTCAGAATAATTTACTGATGTCTCGTTCTGTGATCAGTCCAGCGTGGGGCCAGCGTGGACGAGATCCGAAGGTCCGGTCAGCAAGAGGGAATGTGCTGCTTGTGGATCCATCTCTTCTTCAGCTTCTCTGCTTTGGCTTTCTGCTTACAGGCTGCAGGATCAGACGGAGATTAGAGACATGAAGTCAGAGACTATATTTGATTTTTTTCTAATAATTAAGATAAAATATTCTTTACATGAAACATCGGACCAATGAGAGCAGCGAGTGTTCTCATGGGACTGTAGAGATTTTGGTTGTGAAGACAAACTGAATCAGTGTAATAAATAAATGAGGTCTCAGATTCTTCTCAGTTCCTGCTCCTGGACTTACCCCAGTCCTTCTTGACAAACTGCACGGCTGCACCTTTATTCCTCCCCGTCTTGTTCTGGAGGGAGAGCAGCTCGTTATCTGAAAGCAGAAAGACATGAAACATTAACGCCTTCAGTCTTCATCACCGTCAGAGCGTGAATGTTGCCGCCGCCTGCAGAGGGAATCCAGAGATAGAAGCCCTCAGTGAGACGAGACTGGACGTCACTGTAGCAAAGCTCAAATTGAGACAGATCATCGTCTGAACAGACTTCTGCCACAGAGTGTAGCTTGCATCTTAGTTTCTATGAATGAAAAAACGAAATATCTGCAGTTTTAAACTAAATTCTCACAATCCAACTTCACATTTCAGACAGTTTTGGGTTCAGGGTCAGGCCAAACTGAAATGTGCGGCCATCTTACTTGTAGTCCTGCAGCTTCCTGCTCCGTACAGCCTGGACTGGATGAAATCCTCCGCCGCCTGCTGCTGGGAGGACGCCAGCGCTCCCACCACTTTCACCGTGGCCACCCTGTAGTTTCCCTTCAGACTGACAAACAGGAAACAAGTCCAGTTTCAATAAAATGCAGTGACATCTTCAGGCCAGACTGGACGCTATCTCACCAGAAAGAGCTTTCTACATCTGGAGACAGCTGTTGGTCAGTGAACGTTTGCTAAAAGTCACACTAGCAAAACTTACAAACAGGTTGTTTTAACATACTTTCGGGAATGTTCCATTTTTCTGCTCTTCTTCTTTTTCTTCTTCCCGTTCTCTCCCTCATCCTGCCGCTGCTCTTCAGCTGCTGAGAAGATACAGTAAGTGTCACCGATCTGAGCATCAGTTCAGTTTATCACTTATGTCAATAAGATGGGGAGCTTCTTCACCTTCAGACTGTTTCTGCTTCCTGAAAAATAAAGAAGATTTAAATGTTCACAGAGCAGGACACTGATATATTTTTAAAAATGTAGAGAATCAAAGAACAGCAGAAAGATTCAGGCTGATGAACTTACTTCGAAGAGGCTGAGTCCATTTCCTCCAACACGTCGTCAGACAACAGTTTAATTTTCTGTGGGAATCGGCAGAATGAAGAAAAAACATACAGCCACTTCTTATACTTAACACAGAATAATATATGTGATGAGTATTATGTGCTTAAGATGAAATGCTTGAAATAAAAGCCATTAATGCCCAAACAGACCTTCTGCTCCTGGAACAGCTCCTGTCTCTTCCTCCTCTTCTCCTTCAGAAGCTCTTTTTCCCTGCAAACAGCAGAATGCTTCACTGACCCAAACACACACAGCGCAGTGGAACAAACCGCTGTGTGGGTTACTGATGCTATTTATCACAGTAACACAATAAACTGAGGATGCATTTGTTGGCCCGTTCGTTGTCCATCTTTGTGTAAATGGATCCCAGCTAGCCTCGCTGTGGGAGAGTAGCCTCCGTTCAGGAAACCTCACTGCCGGATCTCTGACATCAGTTAGTCGATTCTAAATCAGCTGCTGTCTTCCTGGTTAGCCTGCTCGACTGATGAATTGATGACATTGTTTTTGACATATAACGTTCCTGTTGCTCACCATTCATCTGGAAACGGGCGGAGACAGAGAATGACATATTTCTGCTCCTCAGAAACACCCACCGATAGCGTCCATTTTACGTGACAAACACACATACTGGCCACCCAAATCTATCAGCTTTGTACCCTTTGGAAGCTGGGTTGGGAATTATGTTACGCCCTGGGTTAGTTCCAAGTAAGTGCATGATTTATACGAAAGTCTGTACAACATGAAGACTCTTTAAGTCCGACCTCTGATCAACACCGAGAATTCATTCTGCTTCACGTCAGAAAACATTTCCACCTGATGGCGCTTTCCATTCACTTTAATGTTATCCCTGGTGTTAATCTTATTCAAACTCTGAATTATGAACATGTTCCCATTTCTGCTCTGGAGCAGCAGTTCATAACCAAATTTGCCTTTTTCGTTAAATATTTCTAATTCCGAATCCGGCTCCAGCCCCCGTTAGCAGTTAGCCGTTAGCTACCTCCTGGCTGTGTCCAGCGCCTGCTTCATGCTCCGGAGAGCTTCGGTCCTGGAGGCGTCGAAGGTCACCTCTTCGGGCGCCTCGTCGTCGCTGGACTCGAACACCATCGTCGTGTCCTCCGTCTGTTTTTCGGTGTCCGTCTTCTTGGACGGAGACGTTGTTGTTTTCCCACGTTGGTCCTTCGCCATGTTGGATGTGTGACGTCAAAAGAGAGCGACCTGGGGACCGTCTCTGCCCTCCGGTGGCGGGAAGGAGGAATAGACTAAATGTAAAGATTTTTTTATATAAATTCATATTTAAACAGAATTAAAAGTTAAGCTATAAAGGTTTATTTTCAGTTTTTTCAGCAAACAAAAATGTAATGTTAATCACATATACACTGCAGACTTTTTAATGAATTAATGCCTTGGTGTTGTTTATATTTATGTGTTGCTATTTTTCTGTATTTCTAAAATGTAATATTTTATTTATGTTGTCACAGACTACTCGTTAATTGTATCCGTGCTTTTCATTTGAAAGCGCCTCACCCCGGAAATGCTGTTTTATTCTGAAGGGGTCCGGTTCCGCCGGTGCAGAAAGGCGTAAACAAAAACAAAACCCGGACCAGCTGACTGGACCGTCTGGACGTCATGCACCGACTGCTGTTTGTCCTGCTGGCCGCCGCCGGGCCGCCGGTCCTCGGCCTCCCCGGGCCGGAGCTCCGGGAGGCGGCCACGCCGTGCCTGGCCCCGCCGCAGTGGGAGGGCAGGTGGGTGCTGTACGACCACAGCACCGGGAGGAACAGCCGGGCCGCCGTGTCCTACGACGGCCTGAACCAGAAGGTCCGGATCCTGCAGCAGCACAAGAAACACACCCCGTGTCAGAAGTGAGATCCGGCAGCTCAGCCTGAATATCATGTAGAAGGGGATGGAGTCAGACTTCACTCCATCACCTTCATGATCAGATTTAATGTCCGGAAGATGCTGGCTAAAAACTAACATTAAAGCAAATTTATAAATATATATGTATATACAAATAAAAATAAACACATAAAGTCATCATACATAAAGATCACCTTTAATTAAAAAAACGATTTATGCTGCATAAATAATCATAGAATCATCAGAATTAACAGCTTTTGTCATTTCAGTGTTTTCCCCAAAATGAGCCAGAAATAGGCTAAATGATCCGGCTCGTGTGTAATTTTCTCTCTTTATTCATATAAAACACAACAGTAATGCCACATCAATGGATTTGAGAAAATAAAAAAATAAAACCCTTCATCTCACCACCAGGTTTTTTGAGTACATCTACTTGTACCAGAGCATGGTCATGTTCCAGATCGACCAGAAGACCAAGGACTGCTCCAAGATCGCCCTGACGGAGGCCTGGGACCCGTTTGACATCCCCGACAACTCCACCTTCGAGGACCAGTACTTCATCGGTGGCCCCGGAGACAACGTGGAGGTTCAGGAGTGGTCAGACAGGAAGCCAGCACGCCAACGTGAGTCTGAGCAAAACCTGCAAAACGCAGAAAATCTAATTAAAGCCGATACACCAACAACAATTTCGCAGCATCACAATAAGATATGTTAGGTCTCAAGTCAGTCAAATCTTTCTGTATGAGTAAACACTCCTAAAGGTCAGCCATAACATTATGACACCTGACAGGTGATACCGTTGCCATGGCAGCTGTAAGTGGGTGGGACAGGCATTGTTACCATGGATACCTGGGGTCTATGGGCTGCAGGTAAACATATAGTCCTGAATTCCAGGAAACAAGAAACAAACTGCGACGTGTAAAGTGAGTCAGAGCAGGCCGCTGTTCCTGGTGTGACATGAGCTGGACTAACAAGTCCAGATCCACGCAGGCCTCCAGGCCTGAAAGGAGCTTCTGCTAACATCCTGCTAACATCCCACCGCTCAGCTTCTGAGGTCTAAAGGAGTCCAGACCTCCAGAGTCAGGTGGCCATGATGTTCTGGCTGTAGCTTTAAGCCAGGGTTGATCTACATTCACCAGCCGCTGCAGCACAACCAAACCTGATTCAACTACCCTTCTGAGTTCATCAAATGTCTCCTCTCTTAACCAGATGAGACCTGGGTGGGCGTTTACACCCTGAAGGACTGCTACCCAGTGCAAGAAACCTACACCAGGAACAGCAGCGTCACCACCTCCACCCGCTTCTTCAACCTCCAGCTGGGCATCAGCGACCCCAGCGTCTTCACCCCGCCCAGCACTTGTCAAACAGCTCGGCCCAAGAGGATGCCGGAGTCCGACTGTTGAAGCTGAGCCTGATATCATTATTCCCTATAGATACACAATATTTGACACTGTGCTGATAAATATGAACATCACTTACCTTATAATAGTTACACAGAAATTTTCAAAACATAACGTACAAAATGCTAATGCTAATAATAATAATAACTTAATAATGCACTAACAGTTGGATTAGACACTGAAGGCTGGTTGTCATGAGTAAGATGGTTGTGTGTGAGGGAGAACCCACTGGAGTCAGGATGTCTAGAAGAAACTCTGCTAAGAGAGATTTGTCTTGTAAAATTATGACTCAAAGGATTCCTAAATGTTCCATTGCATTCCTGTGCTGTGGGAATATTAAGGAAGAGTCTAGTTGTTGTGCAATATATCAAATGAAGTAACAAAACTGACTTTACCTGTACAGACGATTAATTTCTCAGTTTTTCCTTCAGTAAATGTGAATTGTAACCAATAAAATGTTTAATTAAAATGCATTTTAGGGAGAAAGTAAAAGCCATTGATGAATACTGGTGAACTAACACAAGAATCGAAAAAGTTAAACACAGAATCCAGCTGTTCCTCCTCCTGATGACCCTCTGTCTTCTTCCTGCTCTGATCACATGTCTCCTCAGATCTACAGTCTGAAGGGGGTGGAGACATTTTTACAGCAGACAGAAAACTAGTTTCACTTTTGATAACAGAAACTCAGACGGCCGTCACTGAGAGGAGAAATGGAGCAGAAAGGAGTTCAGCTGGAAACCATCTCCTGTTCCATCTGTCTGGATCCACTGAAGGATCCGGTGATGACTTCCTGTGGGCACAGCTACTGTATGAACTGTATTAAATCCCACTGGGACGGAGAGGATGAGAAGAACATCTACAGTGTAGGAAGGCCTTCATACCGAGGCCTGTTCTGGAGAAAAACATGTTAGCTGCTCTAAATGTTTGCTCTAAATGTTGGCTGAATACTTGTGTGTTGCTTTTCTATTTTATTAAAATTATAATAATCCATCTCTGAGATTCAGGTGAAATAAACTGATTGTGTGAACAAGAGTCTTTTAATAAACTCTACTAATCCACCACATGAACAAACTTAGGACACTGTAGATACATTTAAAGAATGAATAAAATATAATTCAGGAAATCAGAAAAGTTTGAAAATGTCTTTTCTAAGGATACAAAGTCTGACTGGTGTGACTGGGATGTAGCCCAAAAGCAGCATCTTATGAGGATTTCAATGGAACAGCCAGTACTCATTTACAGCTAAAAACCTGACATGGAGCCATGACTGTGTCTTTATGCGAGGTCATCAGATAAACAGGCTGTAAAGCCGTTAGTTAATCTTCAACTATGTTTTGTTTTTTTTTGATCAGCCATCACAACATGAGCTTTGATTATAAAACTTTTCTTTGTTTCTCCAAACCAGACATGAATTTCTCAGTTATGAATTTTTGAACATGAAGTAAAACAACATTTTCTGAAACACGATGCTCCAAGGTCAGCTCATCTGACCTCAGCAGAAGTGGGAGGAAGCTGCAAGGACCAACACCAGCTGGGTGAGGGTCAGGGTCAGGGTCAGGGTCAGGGTCAGGGTTAACATGGACGCCGATTGGCTGCTGGCCCGCAGGTCTGATATGTCAGTGCGTCCGCCATGTTGGAAGCGTATGTTGAAAATGGAGGTTTTCAAAATAAAAAGCGCTAATGTTTACGTTTAACGTACTTAAATTGTTTTATATCCAATTATTTATTTTAATTTAAGTACAAACTGATGACCATTGAGACCAAGACTTAAAGTCTGTATTCGGTACAGCAAAAGTATTAAAGGCGCTGTAACTCCATCACAGAAAATAAGACAATTTTATACATTTTAACACGAAAACACACCTCCACAATTAACCAAATCTTATTCTTGAGTCCAGGCTTGGACAAATTCACCTCCCTTTTAAAATGAGTATTTATTTAACACAGATGGGCCGATTGAGACGAATATAAAACATTTCTGTGAACTTCTGAAAACACAACAGATTCAGCCTGAACGTTGTCTGGAAGCTAGCTCGACGGCGCTCTGAGCGTTATTCAGGTCAGCTAATGAGGCTCACAACACGACGTTGTGACGCCAAATACAAGCAGAAATAAAGTTCAGGCTTACCTGTGACAGGTGATCTGAACAGAGCAGCTGTCGGTACAGCAGAACAACAGCGAGGCGTCCTTCCTGTAACCGGCTTCACCTACCAAGATGGCGGCCAGGTGAACGTTCCACCCGCCAACTGATGAATGTGAGCGGCTGGACCCGGAGTTGCCAGGTCCGCTTGTTGTTCTGTAAAGTCGCTTGAAAATGTTGTCAGTTGTGGGGTTTTTTTGGGGGGCTTGTTATTTAAAGTGTGGTTGCTTATTTAGGCTGCCTTTGCTCCGTCCAGATTCTCTTCCACAATAAAGGTAAACTCTGTAATCTGTTCACAACCTGAGCTGGCACCGAAAAACGCAAAACAACACAACAGCAAAGACAAAATGAGCCACATCCAGCCTGTCACACATCAGTCAGAGCTGTCGGTCAGCAGGTGAACTACCTGGATCCACCTGGACCGATGAAACCAGGAACCAGAGAAATGGTGATCAATGATGGTGACATCTCATTGATTCGGTATAGATGCCCAGTATTCATTTGTAAGAGATGAAAATGTGTTTACTGCTAATTTACTGAAAAAAAAAACACACAAAACAAAGAAGGTCAGGAGGTTCTGCCGGGGTTAGGATTAGGGTTCACCACCAGGGTCCGAACAATAACCGAAGAAGACCGGAGAGGAGGTCCAGGTGAGGTGAGCCCAGCAGGTATTTGCCCTCAGTGACATCACTTGTTGAAGGTTCCAGTTTGTCATCTGTCTGTCGGCCATCTTGGCTTTGAGTATGTGGAGGAACAGGTGGACCTGCTCTGTTCTGATTGGTTTTACCGATTGCCAGTCACACAGTAACCACGCCATCTCTTTAATCTCCTGCTTTATTATCTAATTTCTTCTAAATGGAAGCATCATTTGAAAAATGGACATTATGTTGTAAAGAGAAGACATCACAACCCAGCCATCAAAAACAACAATCGTGTTTATGAGGTCGAAGAGCAGAGTTTTCAGGATATGTCTTTAGTCCTCCCCCTTCACTATATTGGTTTATATGTGTGGGTGTGGTTAATAAGACACTTTGAACTGCAGCAGACAATCACTGACTCAGCAGACAGAGCAGAGATTTGGTTGCCCTCACAACTCAGAGACCGTTTCTTTTGAAACTGTTGAACAAAATAACTCTCAAAGGAGAAATGGCGCAGAAAGGAAATCCACTCGACCTAAATAAATTCTGCTGTTCCATCTGTCTGGATCTACTGAAGGATCCGGTGACTATACCCTGTGGACACAGCTACTGTATGAACTGTATTAAATTCCACTGGGATGGAGAGGATGAGAAGAAAATCTACAGCTGCCCTCAGTGTAGGACGGAGTTCAAACCGAGGCCTGTTCTAATGAAAAACACCATGTTAGCAGATGTATTAGAGCAGCTCAAGAGGCCTCGACTCCAAGCTGCTCCTGCTGATCACTGCTATGCTGGACCTGAAGATGTGGCCTGTGATTTCTGCACCGGGAGAAAACTGAAAGCTGTCAAGTCCTGTTTAATGTGTTTGGTCTCTTATTGTGAGAAACACTTGCGGCCTCATTATGAATCAGATAAATTCAAGAAACACAAGCTGGTGGAGCCCTCTGAGAAGCTCCAGGAGAACATCTGCTCTCGTCATGGTGAGGTGATGAAGATGTTCTGCCGTACTGATCAGCAGTGTATCTGTTATCTCTGCTCTGTGGATGAACATAAAGGCCACGACACAGTCTCAGCTGCAGCAGAAAGGACTGAGAGGCAGAGAGAGCTGGAGCTGAGTCGACAACAAATCCAGCAGAGAATCCAGGACAGAGACAAAGATGTGAAGCTGCTTCAACAGGAGGTGGAGGCCATCAACGGCTCTGCTGATAAAGCAGTGGAGGACACTGAGAAGATCTTCACTCAGCTGATCCGTCTCATGGAGAGAAGAAGGTCTGATGTGAAGCAGCAGATCAGATCCCAGCAGGAAACTGAAGTGAGTCGAGTCAAAGAGCTTCAGGAGAAGCTGGAGCAGGAGATCACTGAGCTGAAGAGGAAAGACGCTGAGCTGAAGCTGCTCTCACACACAGAGGATCACACCCAGTTTCTACACAACTACCCCTCAGTGTCAGCTCTCAGTGAAGCTACAGACTCATCCAGCATCAACATCCGTCCTCTGAGATACTTTGAGGATGTGACAGCAGCTGTGTCAGAGCTCAGAGATCAGCTACAGGACGTTCTGACACAGAAATGGACAAACGTCTCACTGACAGTGACTGAAGTGGATGTTTTACTGTCAGAACCAGAACCAGAACCAAAGAGCAGAACTGAGTTCTTGAGATATTCACAGGAAATCACTCTGGATCCAAACACAGCACACAGACGTCTTTTATTAGCTGAAGGAAACAGAAAAGCTGCAGTAATGAGGGAGGATCAGTCTTACTTTAAACATCCAGACAGATTCACTGGCTGGTGTCAGGTCCTGAGCAGAGAGAGTCTGACTGGACGTTTTTACTGGGAGGTGGAGTGGAGAGGAGGAAGAGTTTCTGTAGCAGTCGCATACAAGAATATCAGCAGAGCAGGGAGCTCTAATGAATGTCTGTTTGGACAAAATGACAAATCTTGGGCTTTAGAGTGCAATGAAAACAGTTATTATTTCTGGTTCAACAGCTTCCAGACTTCAGTCTCAGGTCCTCGGTCCTCCAGAGTCGGAGTGTACCTGGATCACAGAGCAGGTATTCTGTCCTTCTACAGCGTCTCTGAAACCATGACTCTCCTCCACAGAGTCCAGACCACATTCACTCAGCCTCTGCATGCTGGGTTTTGGTTTTCTTCCTCTCGAGACACAGCTGAGTTCTGTAAACTGAAATAATTGAAGGTGTTTTAAGGTGCAGTTGGTTAAAATGAGTATTTTAGTTGTTTAGTTTTTGTCTCCATGTTTGTTGATGTTGTGTCTCTTCACTGCAGAGATCTCCTGTCAATCAAATGTTATGGGCGGTCCTTTGACCTTTGACCTCTTGTCATTTCCTGTTGTGTTGATGTTTGAGTTCCTTCAGGTGGAGCTGTGGAGGAGATCACTGCTCATAATGATTGTTCTTCACCTAAACTGACATTTCTCCACACAGAACTATAAACTTCTCTCTGCTCTAAATGTTGGCTGAATATTTGTGTAGTTGTTTTTTCTTCCAGGGCCTTAACAGAGAATTCATTTGACCTTCATTTATAAGAAAGAAATCTGTCATTAGAGTTACACTGATGTGTTTGTCAGAACAAATGTTGTTGTTCTAATCAGCTTACAAATAAGAGACATCAGCTTGAACTGAATTGTTATGACCACGATGACATCAATGTGAAGATTATTTTCTCTGAAATAAATTTTTCTTTAAAAGTAATTGAAGTGTTTTGTTCTGTCTCCATGTGAAGATGATGAAATGTAAACTTGAAAAAGCAAAACAGGGAAAGAAATGTGTGAAAGACAACACAAAAGGCACAATTAACATCTGCCACAGTTTGATATTCAGCTGACAAAACCACAACATTTTCAAACCGTACTTACAAAACAGCTATGCAACTAATAATAGCCACGATAACAAATAAAACTTTTATTTTGAATGCCCGAGTGCGCTTCCGCCTTTCAATTAAAATATTTTTTATAAGAGTCCAACATGGCCGCCTACAGACTCCACATCCCAGAATCCCTTGCGTCCGCCTTTTCTCCGTCGTGGTATGGCGAATGTACTTCCGGGTTCGAACAGACGAAGAGGAAACAGATGACTCGGCTGCTGCTCCGAAACTCAGGCTGTCCGAAAACATCCCAGGGCTCGTCCGACAGCGTTCCGCCGCCCGAAGGAGCCGGTTGTCGGGGTAAGGAGCAGAAACAGGGGCAACTTTTAGTAGGTCCGGGTGTAGCACCCAGCAGCTAAGCTAACCGGGCCGAGCCGATGCTAACGGCTCTGATTCATCATGGCGCTTCAGCTGACCCGGGACGGTCCGCTGACAGCAGGTGGAGCAGATCAGATGAAACAGTTCAGGTGGAGCAGATGAGGAGAAACAGATGAGATAGAGCAGATCAGATGGAGCAGTTCAGGTGGAGCTGATCAGATGGAGCAGATCAGATGGTGCTGATCAGATGGAGCAGATGAGGAGAAACAGATGAGATGGAGCTGATCAGATGGAGCTGAGCAGATGGAGCTGAGCAGATCAGGTGGAGCAGATCAGGTGGAGCAGATCAGATGGAGCAGATCAGATGGAGCAGATCAGATGGAGCAGTTCAGGTGGAGCAGTTCAGGTGGAGCAGATCAGATGGAGCAGATCAGATGGAGCAGATGAGGAGAAACAGATGAGATGGAGCTGATCAGATGGAGCTGAGCAGATGGAGCTGAGCAGATGGAGCTGAGCAGATCAGGTGGAGCAGATCAGGGGGAGCAGATCAGATGGAGCAGATGAGGAAAAACAGATGAGATGGAGCTGATCAGATGGAGCTGATCAGATGAAGCTGAGCAGATGGAGCAGTTCAGGTGGAGCAGATGAGGAGAAACAGATCAGATGAAGCTGAGCAGGTGGAGCAGATCAGATGGAGCAGATGAGGTGGAGCAGATGGTGCTCGCCCTCAGGAGGCTCCTCTCTGTTTCCAGCTGCAGTGTTCAGCTTTCATCACTGAGACAGTCAGTCAGAGCACCGATTTGTGGGTTGCTGTGATGATTTAAAGCTTCGCTCTTTCATATTAAAGGACCTCATTAAATAACGTGACCAGCTGAGAAACTTCTCCACGTCAGGATGAACCAGTCTTTATTCCCTTTGCTGTCCTGACCTGACATTAATTCAGGTAATCTGTTTGTCCTCGTCCTCTCATATTGTGTGCGTGCTGCTGTCCCAGCAGAGCTCCATGAGGAACTGGGCCAGACCTCTACAGAGTCCTAAAAGGTCCTCAGGGCCCCCTGCCCTCCCGAACACTAGCTCTTCTTGTGCTTTTATGAGATAATGCAGCTGATTTATTGTCCCTTTGAATACGTGAGCTGGAAGTCATCAGTAAGTCAGCACAAGGCTTAAAGGGCTTCTTCTGCATGATTGAATTGATGCAGATTATAATGAAGAAACTCACTAATCTGAGAAAAAACAAACCCATGACTAGCAGTCTGGTTTTAGATTTTATTTGAAAGAAAAAAAGAATCTAAACAGAAATGGAAAGTGTTGAGTGGAGAGGGAAGGAATGAAAATAGACTCTGGGTCTCTAAAGTGAAGTAAGCTCAGCACTAACTTCCCTTCACACACCCTGAGTCCAGGTCCTGTGGCTGATATGGATATTGTGTTGCTGGCGTTGGAGAACTAGCTGAACCATGCTGACATATTTTTGTAACAAAAGAAGATTTTCCTGAAAAAACAGTGAAATCAGTTAAAACATTGGGATTGAAGTGCTGAAAGGTGAAGAGGACACTGACTACGCAATAACTACTTCTCTTTTTTACCGTCCACACGTTGTTCACGTTGTCTCACTGCTCATCCAGTTTTCAGTGTGGAGAGTCTGCTGGACTTCACTTCCTAAAACACACAGATTGTGAAAAACACCAAGGTAGAGGCCAAAAGTCACCCGGACACGCTGGCTGTCACGTAATTGGGCTGTCCTGTTTTTTTATTTTCCAGAGAAGAATTTGAAACGTTAAGTTGTGCAAAAAGTAGTTCCCAAACTGCTGCAGTATTTCTAACAGCTACTGAGCCTCATTCCTTCTGGCAGAGATCCAACAAGGTGCTGGAAACATTTCTCGCAGATTCTGCTGCTGTAAATTTCATCAGCTGAACATCCTGTTGATGCAAATCAACAGCTGATCTTCGTGACCAGGTTTCCTCGTTGCTGGCTCATTAGATGTAATGTTAGCGTGCAGTGGCTGTGCATGTGTTCAGGAGCTGAGAGGCGGACTGGCACTGACTCCCTGACCACAGAGTCTCTGGTTCTGTTTTTCATGGACCTTCTCCCTGCAGATGCAGTGATGCACTTTCCCTCCACCCAGTGATCCAGCTTCCTGCTCCGATGACCCACCTCCTCTGAGTGCAACTCCACGCTCAGAAGGTTGACCGGAGGGCGGGGGCGGGGCAGCCCTGCCCTGGGGGGTGGCGTGGCCAGTGATGGACAGCCGATGCAGCAGCAGCGTCGATTCGCGGCAGACCGGCAGAGGGGTGGGGTCTCTCAACACCACGCCCATCTGTGCGAGGGTGGAGTCGTATGATGCCGGCGAGAAGAAGTGCATCTCTGACGTGAGGAGGACCTTCTGCCTCTTCGTCACCTTTGACCTTCTCTTCATCACGTTGCTCTGGATCATCGAGCTCAACGTGAGTGTTTGTGTCTGGGCCTCTCTTTCAGAAATCGTTCTGTTACCACCCATCTGCCCTCCCCGGCCTGAGGAGGACGATGGATCATTTCACAGTATTCTTGGGGGCTCAGTCTCTCCTAAGACGTTAAAACCACGAACAGCGAGCCTAAAGATCAGACTTTTAAAAAGGTTTATGTGACGCATTAACGTCTGGTGACAAAAAGAGAAACAAAGATGTTCGTGAAACGGATCAAAATGTACCTGAATTCTGTTGTTTGGTTTGTGTAACTGCCGAGCTCTGTTGCCCAAACGCTGACCAAACATTTACCGTCAGAGGCTGAACCTTGTTCAGGTGTAGCTCTAGTTCACGCACACACTTGAACCCATTGTGACACGTTTACAGATCAGATGACTGGAGAAGTGTGTCGAGGTCAGGCTGCTGTAAAACTCTGAATAAGGAAGTGAATTTGTTTGGTTTTAACTGTTCCCAGGATACTCCAGTTTGATTAGAGTCGACCTTCAGCACTGAAAGAAGATGATTAAAAATTATCTAATAAAACTGTGAAAGGAGTAAGAACACAACAACAAACACAAACAAGCACATAAAAATAAGATCTATAAAAGACGAGACATTTAAACATCAATCTGACCAAAAGTTAATAAAAAACACACAAAATTAAACACCACAACAACAGAAAAGAAACAACTTAACAACTTAATCTGTAAACTGTATAAGATAATAATGAACCAGCTCTGAGTTTTTGCTTTTTCTTTGAACTTCACTGTCCTCAAAGACTGAACTCAAATTAGCATTGCGTTAAATAAAACACAGTTAGTTGTTGTTTTTTTTTAATCAGGTGCTAAAAAAACGTTTTGTGTGTGTCTGAACTGTTTAAAGCTTTAAAATGAGTCGTTTTGTCATTCGGGCTCCTTTTCTGTTGTAGCAGCTTTAATTTGCAGAAACAGCGTGCGACGATGATGATGATGACATGTTTGTGTTGTTTTGTGTGTTGTGTTTGTGCGACAGGTGAACGGCGGCATTCAACAGCAGCTGGATAAAGAAGTGCTGCACTACAACTACCACGCTTCTTTCTTCGACATCTTTGTTCGTCACGCCATCAAATCATAAACATTTTTCATTTCTTAGTATTTCTGTTCTGTGTTTTTATTTCTCTGAAATGGTTCCCTCGTCTCCTTCCTCAGCTCCTGGCTGTTTTCAGGTTTGCCGCTCTCATCTTGGCGTACGCCGTCTGTAAGCTTCGTCACTGGTGGGCCATCGCTGTAAGTTTCAAGTTCTGTGTTTTTTTTTTTTCCGTTTGTTTGTTTGTTAAAAAAAATGCTGTTAAAATGTAATAATGAATTAATTAAATTTCTTTTCACTCACTTTGCATTTTGTTAATAATAAGGAACTATTCATGTTTCTCAGTTTTTATTTTTATTGTTTTATTGTGCTGTTTTTATCTTTGTACAGCACTTAAAATAAATATTTCTGTTATGTCACTTCCTGGTTCTCTCTGGTTTGGCTGCAGATCACCACCGCTGTCAGCTGCGCTTTCCTGATTGTCAAGGTCATTATATCAAAGGTGAGAAAAATCTCTGTGGTTTTGTTGTTGTTGTTTGAGGTCGGAGGTCAAAAGGTCAGATCCTGACTCCGCTTGCTGGTCTGTTTTCCTGCTTTTACGTTTCTGTTTCTGTCAGTTTTATGGGTTATTTGGTGTTTTTTTCCTCAGCTAGGGCGTTGTTTTTAATTGTTGGTCGGTCGTTGCTGACTGAGTTGTGTTGTGCTGTGTAGCTGCTGTCTCAGGGGGCCTTTGGGTATCTGCTGCCTATCATCTCCTTCGTGTTGGCCTGGATAGAAACGTGGCTGCTCGACTTCAAAGTTCTGCCTCAAGAAGCTGAAGATGAAAACAGTAAGTCGCTGAAATTCGTCAATGCTGCTACACGTCTAATGCTAAAGTGAAAAGCTGCTGCTGCTAACGGGGGAAGTGAAACGTTGCTGCTGCTCAGCTGTATTAGAATTAGCATTCAAAAAGCTGTAAAACCGCAGATCATACGGAGGTATTTTGTAAGTTTAGCCTGGTTATTTAGTATGCGAGTTGCCATGTTGGAGTGACGTGAGAAGCTGCGTCAGCGGGTTGGTTGGATGTCTGAAGCACAAAGGAGGCATTTGTTTGAAAGGAAACATTTTCAGAAATGGATGACGACGAGCTGGACAGGCATTTTGAGCCCCCCCGTGGTTTTGAGCCCATAGGGGAGGCAGCCCTAACCCGGGTAAAGCATTAAAATGAAAAACAGCTTCAGGCTTTAGTCTGCTGGTCCGGCGGACTCAAAGGTCTTCCTCCAAAAAACCCCGGAGTCACCCTGTCCGTGTTGAGGCTCCATCTTTGACGATCTGCGGTGACGTCACGGCTCACAGTGGACAAAACACATAACGCAACGTTGCTTTTCCTTCTATATGTTTACATTTGCAATCTTTGTTGATAATTTCTGAATAGAGTGGACTTCCATTTTGCAAATCACATTAACTTGATTGAGTGCTTCACCTCCCCTTTAAATAGCATCACAAAACTGTTATTATTATTACTGTGTTATTGGCCTGCTGTATTATTACCACAGATATTTAAATGCTGCTCCAGCGGTTGTGTTGTAGTGTTGTGTGGTTGTGTTTCAGGGCTCCAGTCCTTGATGGACGCCACGGAACGAGCTCCTCTCATGTGTCCGGGTCCGTTATCCGACGGCCAGTTCTACTCTCCTCCAGAATCCGTGGCAGGTCTGTTGTCTCAGTTTCGGGCTGGGGTCCAGGAGAGACCTGATCCTGAGTCTAGAATCTCTCAGTTCTCCTGAAGAGTTCCAACTAAACCAGCTGTACACTCTGACTAACTGAATCTGTCTCGTTTTCAGACTCCGACGAGGATCTGGATGATAAACATGATCCAGAAAAAGTGCTGATTCAGCAGGTGACCTAACAGGTAACAGCGTCCTTTAACTTCCTGTTTGTTGCACAAGTCACACACTTCCTTTTGTGTTTTCGTTTATTGATGGAGTTGTTTTCTGCTCCTCCTCAGGATCTCAGTTCTTCTGAGGGAAACCTGCTCTGCCTTACACATTCTGCCGTTTGACTTTTTATTCTTTTCTTCGGTTTCTGCATGAAACTGGCTGCTTCAAACATATTTCAGTGTCGCCACTTCTGATTTTGTTAAAAACGTTTGTTTTGCACATGAAGTCTCAGCGAAGAAAATGGAATCAGTACACTTTTGATCCATTTCAGGATTGAAGTATTATTGTCTTATATTATTTTTAATTTGTTGATTATTTTCACTTGCTTGGGTTTGAAGTCACTGTAAAGGAAAATAAGTTCTGCGTGGAAAAGAAGGATTTCTTGGCCAGTGTTGAGTTTACAGACATGTTTGGAGCAAAAAAAAAAAAAAACTGAGTCAATGAAATGACTGAAACATTTTCAGAGCTGGAAGTCTGAAACAACTTGCATGATCCAAATGATGAAGCTCAAATCTCTGCATGAAGGTTGGAGATTCTGAAGTGACGGACTGTAAACTGGAGCTGAATGTGCTGGAGGAATAAATAAGAGTGTAAATATCTTTGCATGCCTTCTAAAGCCACTGGTTTGTTTTTACCAAACAGCTTATCTGTAAAATAGATTCATTAAAATGTTAAACTTTGTGTTTTTGTCATATTTGACTTTAATTCTCGTGTTTTGTTGAGAAATTATTTCAGTTGAAGGAAATCATGCAATACATCAAAGAAAAATACAAACATTTTACATTCCTCTCATCATTTAAATGACTTTTAAAATTATTATTTGACTAAAATGTCACTTTTCCTTTTAAAAGATGTTTTTTTAGATATTTCTGAATACAGTTTTATTTACCTTTAAAATAATATTCCGTCCTTTTCACAGTGAGATGACTGCACATTGAACCGACTGTTCATATAAATGAAATATTCATGTGTTTTCTTTTTTTAGGTTTAATTCATTTCCATCTCCGACTGTTTGCTTCAGCACATCTTGGAATAAAAACTGCTGCAGTTACAGAAAAAAATCTAAATTGCATTTGAACATATGAAATGATCGAGAACGTGATTAAAAACAATAAAACTAAAATATTCTCGCTATCGCGTGTTTTATTTGAGTGCAGAAAAAAATGTAATTCCATCAAATAAGTTTCTGTAACACTGTTTATTTTCACATTTTACTGACAGCAGTCATGTATCCAAGGCGTTTGTAAACAGCGTGTCCACAAATCTACATTTTGCCTCAATTTTGGCCTTTCCGTCAAAAACTGTCCAAAGAAATTAAAACATTAACAAAAAAATGAGGAGAGTGAGCTGACCTGAATCAGTCTGCAAATGACGCCTCCTTGTGTCCAAAACAGGAAGTGAAATGAGTGGAGGAGGAAAAATGGCGGCGGCGGGAAAAACACCTGCATGAGGATGAAACTCAGACCAGCTGCTCCAGTTAATGAGGCGGAAAACATCCCCAACAAAAAAACTCAAACAAGAATAACGAGAAATAAACAAAGGTTCCCTCCTCATCGGTGACACAACAAAAGGACAGCAGGAGGATGAAAATCCATCACAAACACGACACAGACACACACAGCAGTTTGTTGTGTTTTGTACATGAAAATGGAGCGTTGTGTTATTTCTACTCTACCGTCTCTACTGTGATGGAGTTCTGAGTCCATGCGGCAAGTTTACGTCTTTGCTGTTTTGTTTTTTTTGCAGGCGTGCAATGACCCCCCCCCCAAAAAAAACAAAGAACTTCCTTTGTGTGGCTCTTGACTTCCCCCCTCCATCTTTAAAGTTCATCTGAACTTAAGGAAACACTTTCTGCTCTGAATGTGACGCCTGAAATCTGATTCCTGTTTCAAATATCTGGTGCTTTGAAACTTAAAAGAGAAATATCGGCCTCCGGTTTGTGTCTCTGTTGTGTTTACATTTTTGTCATGCTGTGATGAGAAGAAAAAAAGAAAAAAAAAAAGGCAAAAATTAAAAATACTGAATTTTTGCAAAGAAACCAGAAACAGAAAAAAAAAAATATATATATATATATATTTCTACAATTCTATGTAAAAAAAAAAAAAACAAAATGTAGATCAACTAAAAAATTGTGTAGATACATATGAACCTTTAGATTTTGGGTCATAGCAGAAAAAAATTGTCAGCATTTTCTATACATTTCACAAACACTCCTTTAAAATACTGATGACATGAGACAAACAGCACACATTGTGTGTTAGTTGTGTTTTGTTTTTCATTCCTGCCTCTACGTGCTGTTCCCTGTCCGACCAGCAGGGGTCATCAGAGGGCAGCGAGCTGACCACATGAGGAATCACACTGAGCTGCCATTGGCTGAACAATAACCCTCCACACTGTCGCCTCTGAGGCCTGAAGACTCAGGAAAAAAAATACACAATAAGCATACAAATATGATGACGCACACTTGTGTAACCCTGTCATGAGGCTGCGGCGCGTTAATACTGTTTATATGAATATTGTGTTTCCCCCTCAAACCAAAGTGACCTCATTTAACTTCACTTAGACCAAACAGCCATTTGGTGCATCATGTCGCCACGTTAACCTTCAAATCCACAAAATATTCCTAAAGAACCCGAAAGTTAATAATTTCTCTTAAACCAAAAAAAAACAAAAAAAAAAACAAACCCAAAACAACTAGAAAAATTTCAAGCTTCAGGTCAGAAAATCTTGAAGATCCGACTAATATTCAAACAACCAACAAGAAAAATTCAGACGAACCAGAAACTCCAGCCACAAAAAAAGGAAAAAGAAAAACCATGAATCCGTTTTCTTTTCTAAACTTCCACTTCTGTACCAGATAAATAAAAAAAGTGAAACATCATCATTTCATTCTCAAATGTGAAAACAAAAACCGAAGAAGAAAAACGGAGTGAATTTACTGATGAAATAAAACTCTCATTGATTTAAACGTTTCACAACCTGGAAACAGTTTCTGCTTTAGCTTCTTCCCATTTGAATAAATTCAAACTGTGTTTGGTTTGTCTTTTCTTTCATTACCCAGAATTCCTCATGGCGGCGCCGTGACCTCGCCGTTAACGGATGGCCTACTCGTCTCCTGGCAGGTTTCGTCGAAACGTTCAGCGACGCGATTGGCTGAATGAATCTGGTGAGTGTTCAGACAGAAGCCAACGAGCTCTGAGTTTTTCTCCGGCTGATTTTTTCAGGGTAAACCTTTATCGTGGTGCCGGTCGGGGGGAAGCTGGGATATACGGGTGTATTGTAGGCAGCAACAAAAGGCCTCTGAGTGGACAGGAATGTTTGTGGGGGGGCGAGCTGATCGGCCCAGTGACCTGATCTCCGGTCGGGTTCTCTTCTAAAAAGAACAAACTAACAAAAAGATCAAAAAATGGACGCTAAACAGGCTTTTTTTGTTTTGTTTTTGTAGTTTTTGTTTTTTTTACATAGCACCATGCCATCGGTTTCCGGTTCTTAACACTTAGCAGTGTGTCACATTACCTGGGTGGGGGGGTGAGTTATATGTCCAGAACCAAACCAAAGAAGGGGGGCGCTGAGGTATCTGTTCCTGTGGGGGGGTGCAGGTGGACTGTACATGTGAGGGCTGTGGGGACAGAAGGCACGTGTTGCCGAGGGAGGTGTGTGTGGAGTGGGGGGGTTATGGGAGCGAAGCTTTTGTCTGTCCCGCTGCTGGATCACAGAGGAAACAACGGGACGCTCTCACCAACCACTCACCTCGTCTGTCCACTTCCTGTTCCTGGCCCCCGGAGGTTGGCTCTGGGAAGTCCCAGCGGTGACTCCAGCTGATGAGATTTCAGAATAAAAGCAGAGTCAGTGAGAACGGCATCTTCTGGAACTCAAACTCGGACTGAAACGTGTTCCAGTGATCTGGCCGGCGCTGGGGTGGGAGCCACTGTGGGCGGTGGTGCAGCTGGAGGAGGGGGAGGAGTTATTGCTTTTAGCTCGTTGCCGGGGCAACTCTGGGTGCTAACACCCCGGTTGAGGGCGCCGGCGCGCGGCGGACCATTGGCGGGCAGAGCACTGGGGTCACTTCGTGGGATGTTGACCGGGCAGGAGCGGGTGCGGGCGTGGCCCTTGTGGCCGCCCGGGTGGCAGATGAGGCTGCCCACGGTGTCGGTGGGCGACAGGTGGCGCTTCAGCCAGCGCTCCACCCGCTCCTCCTTGTACTTGATGGAGTACCAGGTGAGGAAGATGAAGAGGAAGCCGAGGAACTTCAGGCTGGCTGCAAGGCCGAAGTACACGAAGCGAAGGGAGGTGACGTCGTACTCCCAACAGGAGCCGTGGACGCCACAGTCCTGCTGCCACAGCATGCAGGTGGTGTCGATGACGGCGCCGAAATAAATGGGCGTCGGGATGTAGGCTGCCGAACGACAGAGGAAGAGAAAAGAGAAGGAGAGAGAAGGCAAAACTCATTAGCAAAGAAATCGGTTCTTCTAAATGGTCTCGGTGATCGGATGCTGATTATTTGGCTGCAGTGACTCAGCACGTCAACATCGCAGTAATGAACCTCCGAAGGCCTCAGGTCCGATTCGTCCTGACAGCAGCTCTCTGGACGGCCTCTCGCTCAAATCCCATTCCCTCCTCCTTCAGGACGCGCCATCAGCCCGACGATCAGCAGTTACAGGACGTGTGCTGCATTTCCAATCAGCGTGTTTAGCTGACGCGCCGTCTTCCTCTGCCGGCTGACGCAGGTTTTTAAAAAGGCCGACATCGACCTCACATACTCCGCATTGTTAAGAGGCTGACACTATCCAATAAAAGAGTGAATTAGTAGCCGGCTCATTTTGGGGTTTTACTCACCGAGAGTCCTGAGGAGAACAAACTGCATTCCCAGAGCGAATGGCCTCTCCTGCTCCGCTACAGACCTGCAGAGGAAAAACAAAACTGAAGTGTTCATATAGAGAAATCTGAGTCGTTACAGAATGATTCTGAACACAAACAGACATGGCAACCTCAAGACCAGGACAGGGATCCAGGTCACGTTTGTACTGCAGGGCTGTCGTACCTGAGGGTGACGATGATGGCGGAGGGCTGGGCGCAGGCAGTGATGAGCGTGACGATGAAGAGGAAGATGAGGAAGGGGATGAGGGTGCTACAGGTGCGGTCGCACTTCCCCGACACGGCGTATCCGTTCTCGTTCAGGTAGGTCTTGACGATGACGAGCTGCAGCTGGTTGCTGCCCTGACCGCTGGACGATGGCGTGATGACCTGCCGACTCTGGACGCAGGCGCAGTCGGAGTAGTTACGAATCTGCACGACAGAAAAGGGGAATTCAGGCTGGTGGGCGTGGCTTGGTTGTGACATCACAAAGTTCCAGTAGTCCTGCCAGCTGTTTTTAAGGGTCGGTTTCTGAATACAGGCTGTAGAGCACAGAACCTACACCTGATTTCTAATCCAAGACCACCTGGAGGTCTTGATTGTACTTACTCCAGTGCTATCATTGGACACGCTGCTGCAGCCGGCCAGGCAGGGGTTAAAGTACGTGATGCCGTCGGAGCCGCAGACCGGAGCGTACTCGTGGATTTTACAGCCACAGTTGACATTACAGCCTCCCGTCAGGTTCCTCTGGGTCATGGTGAGAGTCGGCCTGAAGAGAGAAATCTGCATTTTAAAATGTTTTTAATCGTGTGTAAGTTTGTTCAGGGTCGTTTTTTTTCTTCACTATCAGACACCGTCCTCCTTTAACTACAGTTTGTGGAAATCTCACTCAACACTCATCAGTTGACTCTCAGGTTTTGGATGGATCTTGTTGGTAGGCAGCTGAGGCTCATGGGTACTTCGATATTGCGAGTGCGACCAAGCAAACATGATTCAACAGTAGTTGAAATTAGTGAAAACGACGATGTGATTTGTTTCCCTTTCTTTTTTCAGAATAAAGGGGGGCATCTCTGCAGAGCGTCGTCGCTCGTGGCTCTAATGTCGTGACATATTTTACCTTTTCCAAAGAGCAGAAGGACAGACGAAAGCAGGGCAGGCAGCCAGGGGTCGTCTCCTCTGAGCTGTCCTTGGACACTTTCCACCGCTGCCATGTAATCGCTCCGTTTACTGGCTCCTTCTCTGCTATCCTGCACTGATCTGAACACCCGCTCCCCCCCGACGCCGACCACAGATGGCCTGGTCAAAATTACCACTGACTCCATCAGTGCCAGTAAATGATTTCATACAAGCGAGGTCGAGTTGCAGCCGGGAAACGTCTGTCTCTATTTCAAATAAAAATCTTAAGAAAAACCTGCGAGGAACCAGAAAAATGTTTATTTCTGGATCTCATAAATATTTACCAAAGAAAACTCTTCCTCAGCCTCGTTGAAAGCTGCTTCTTCAGGCCAAAAGTCAACGACACTGCTGTTGTAGTTTGTTACTTAATATTGGTTTACAGTTTCAGTAGTTTAATAATGTTCATGGTCCATAAAAGACAAAAACCAAAATGTCAGCTCTGCCTCTCGACATGTTCCTGCCCCTTCGGTGAGCCCTTCTCAGCCCACTGAGGTGAAAATATTCACGAATAAAAGTTTCTTTGTTTTCTTTTCAGAAGATAAATGTTCCTCCAGCTGTGTTTGGTGGGGATTTTCACCTGTCAATGAATCCATCTCTGAGGCTCTGGTAGGTGTAGACTGGAGGAGGATGGAAATTTAATCAAAAGTCTTCACAGCTCATACAACTGCAACGACACCCCAAGGTAGACTAACAACAGCCTGGAGAGATGATGGAGCTCATCTGGCCTGGGGAAGCCTCCCCCAGGAGAAGGGATGGACAGACGGAATAAGAACTTACTCGTGTTTGTTCCTTCTTTCCTGTCTGTGTTTTCCTGTGTTTGTTGACAGAGTTCTGCTCTGTCAGCAGCCTCGTGTGAAAACCCACCACTTCCCTGAAATGCCCCTCCTCACCCGGTGGTGTAAGGGATGTTGATCCCTCCCAGGTTGATGCTCTCACAGCCGACGATGAACAGTGTGGAGAAGCAGAGCAGCGAGACTCCGCTGCAGATCATCGCCAGCTTGGCCGACTCACGAGCTCCCAGCTTCAGCTTCTTGATGATGTAGCCGCCCAGGACGATGCCAACGCCGGCGCTGGGCACGATAATCACACCTGGTGGGGGGGAATTCAAAGAAATCACTGATTTATAGACTGCTTTTCCTTCAAAGAATCTTAGAGTGGGGGCAGGCAGCTAACACTCTCAGCCTGTGTAGCTCCATTCATTAATATCTGGGACATCAAACCTTTTAGCTTCCTTTAGCTACTGGCTTCTATTTCATAAAGCGTTTTCCATCTGGTTCAGTCATGCCGTACTCACCATCAGTCCGGAGACAAAGCATAACATTAGCTGGTGTTTTCATAACAAAATAAAAAAAAAAGTGATGTGAAAATGTTTTAGAGCCATTTAAGGTTCCTTCATTATTGTGAGTTGCAATTATTTTGGCTCAGTCTTTGTATCTTCGCATGTCTGTGCACTCTCTAACAAACGGGCCCTTCAAAACCAACAATAAGACCACAGAAAAACAGAAATCCCTTCAACATTGTGTTCGCGGACTGTAGGAACTCAATGACCCACAGCTGAAAGCAGATTGAGAAAGGCCTTTCTGATCCAAAGCTGCACAGCACTGACCTGATATTCACCAACCATGTTTGTCATTTGGACTGCTGTGTTCCTTAAAGACAAGTGAAACTTCTGCCTTTACAAATTTACTTTTCTCTTCGGCGATGACAAGACAAGTTCTAAAGAAAACGCAGCAATCACAGCAACAGCCGCCTCCGGGCAGCCTTGCATTAGCATGGCAGTTAACACTTTCAGTGGGACCTCTAACCCTTTTCAGGAGGCATTAGATAACGGTGTGTCCCTTTCTGTCCAGGCTTCTGATTTCTCTCTGCCTCTGCACAGAAACATAATGCTAATGCCAACACTTTTGTTGTTTGGGGAAATTTGGACCAAAATAACTTTAGGAAGTCCTTGGCTTAATGAGCAGATCGGTCAGATCGGTCTTTCTAAGAACAGACTGGCTGACTAAATCCTGATTCACCATCAGACCTTTCGTCTCCCCTTCATGAACTGAAAATGTGAGTCTGGGCTCCTGTGACGAGTCCACAATCAAGAACAAATTACTCAACAATGAACAACACCAAAGGATTTATCTGCTGAGGGAGTAGAACTACAAACCCTGGCAGGTGGTCTGAGGTTGGCATATGATGGAAATATGTGCGAGTGGCAGTCAGTAATGAGAGGCTCCTCAGCCCACTCCACCTACAGCTGAGACAGTTATGTAACTGAAACACACTAAAACATGTCTGGGAACCAAAGTCTGAAAAAGATGGAGTTTGTTTGGAATGGAAGTTTTCCAAACAATATAAATGGAGTTTCAGCTTTTCAGCTTCATAATATGTGTATGTATATAAAAAGTTATCACTAAGAACTTTGTGTGCGGAGAGACCAGATGAGTCACGGTGCCTCCAAGTGTGATTAATGCTTCGACGCCTGCAACCAAAATAATTTTTTCTCCTGAGAAGTGTCATATTTTGTAATTCTACTCTTGAAAATGCATTAAGCAGAGAAATGAGTTCTGATGACAAACAAGAATAAACTGAGAAACAAAAAGAAGCTTTTGTTTGCCGTTTAAAGTCCAGATGAGCTGCTGCATATCGCATGTGCCAACACATCCATCAGACCAACAGAGAAAAGAGAAGCTCCAAATGTAGATGTGCTTTTTGCTATCAGCAGCCACAGGACACCAAAAATAAAGCAGCATGAGCAGAAAATGTCATCAGGTCAGAGCTCTCAGCTTATCAGGCTCCCTGAAGCTCTGCCGCCTGAAGATATGCTTCTGAAGGACCGGAGCTTTCTGCTGGACTGCTCTGTTCCTGTCAGCTTCCTGTCAGCTACAGAACAATCTGATCCGACAAAGGCTCGAACAAAAAGGCGCAGCCGATGTTTCTGATGAGAAAACCACGAGAAGAGGACGATTGTTTTCCAATTATTTAATATTCAAAGTGTGAATAATCAGTGGCCATCTTGTCAGGCTGTTTGTCAGCAAACTGCAAACTTTAGCAGCTACACACAGCTTCAGGTTCAGAGCAGACAGTGCAGGACAGTGAAATAGTTTAAGGTAAAGTACAACCTGACCAAACTCAGGATGTGGAGAATTTGGTGTTCAGCCCCGGCCTCATCCAGTCCCCGTGTCAAAGTGTCTGAGTGTGACGCTGAAGCCCAAATAGCACCTGATGGCTGTTCTATGAATGAGTTGGTTGGTTGATAAGCCTAAAAAAGCTCAATATAGAAAGTCCATTTGCCTTTTTAACGTTAACACGAGCCTGTGTGCCTGTTAAGAGTGTGTAACTCTAACAGGCTTAGTGCTTAGTGCTTGCATGTGTTGTGTGTTTCCTAATGTGTGTGTAATGCACTCGATGCACTCACTCAGTGTCCCAGGTGCCCCCTTCATTTGCAGACCAGCAGTGTTTTTATTATTAATGTGTGTTGGCTGTGCTCTCAGATAAAACCAGAGGAGCAGCACTGAACAGGAAGAAATGGTCTTCTGAGCACTCTGGTCAGGCTGCTTCCTGTCTGCGCTGCTGCAGAAAAGGAGGCGGAGAACCGGCCTGATGCTAAACTATCACCCAAACCTTTAGACATTAATGAGGGAGTGAACCTCCAAACATCAGGGTAAAGATTTTAGAGCTCTGACATTTGATTGGGCAATTAGATGCTTTGTTGTTGACCGCCATGTAGCTCAACTCACCGGTGTAGATGCTGGCGTTGGAGGCCGGGATTCCAAACTGGGACTCAATGAACTTGGGGATGAAGGTGATGAAAGCAGTGACAATGGCGCTTTCTGCTGTGTAGGACAAGCTGACGAACAAGAAGGTCACATTGCTGAGGATCCGCGCTGCTGCTTTGGGCAGATCTGGAGCAACAAATTGGTTTATGGTAAAGAAGTTAGACGTTAACCATCCTGGAGCTTTTAGTATGTTTTGTTAATGCTGCCTTTAAGTAAAAAAAAAAAAAAAGGATTCAGACTCGTCTTGTTGCCTTTATCTTTCTACTATTTCAATTCTTGCAACAAGTAATGCTGACTGGGCAACACCAGCTGATGGCCCACATACAGCTTCGGAATAGAGAGCAGGAGTTGAACATCTGACAGGCCTGCACTGACCTCATCAGCCTCTTCCTGACACGGTCCAGTACCTTTAATGTCCTTTCCGAAGCCCATGGAGGAGGTGACCGTCTGGCTCATGTTGTTGCTCTTCTCCTTGAGGACGTCGTCGTCACTGGACAGGTCGTCCAGGCTCAGCTTTTTCCTCCTCTTCTTCTTCTTGTGTCGGGGTGGAAGCTTCTTGGGGAAGGTGAACATGGGGAAGATGACCAGCAGCATGGCCACAGCGCACAGCAGGAAGCCGCTCCACCTGGACGGACCAGAGGAGAGTCAAACAAAAGATTCAGAACACAGGAAATGAAGTACGTTTGTAGTCCGTGGTGTCAAGAAGTCAGTCTGGCCTTGTGTTATTTTATCTCTCTGCCTCATTAGTGTGCACATAAATAAACTGGTACACTCATCCAACCTCTTCTTGCCACTATCACCTATAATTCATGTAGGAGGCCTGTGGCTGTTGGCTGCTGATTCACAAGTTATGTTGTCAGTTAGAGGACGCATCACTGGGAGCTGCAACAGATGACTAACTGCTTCTCGCACTTACAGATCCACACATGGAAATACGATGTGTACAAAACACAACCTAAAGAACAAAAGCGTGAGAACTGAAGGAAGTGCAGAAAGTTTCCACCCACAGTCTCATCTCTGATGTGGCTGAACTATAATGGTATTTTTCTTCCTGTTGATTCTGTCAAATGAGGCCAACTTCAAGCATCAAGAGGAGAGATAGGAGCACAAAACAAAGAATATTTGTCCCTGTAAATTTTGTTAATGTTGTAGAGATACAGTCAGGTTTCTGGTTTAAAATATGAATATTATGTGTTTCTTAACTTTACAACATATTTTATTTAGTCACACATTCAGCAGACGTGTGATACATTACTGAAGGATAAGACTGGAAACATCTCATTGGTCCACTCAGTCTGCACCGAACCACCAAGGCATAAATGTCTAAAAACACCTCACAAATATCCAGTTACATTAAAAAAGGTCCAGTAACGTCACTAAAATAGCTGTTCTCTGTAGTTTTTACACAAACAGCCTTTTTCTTCCCATTAATGATTTCAGATTTTTGTGCCATAGTCGGGAAGATTCAGGCTAAAGAAAGTCCAGCATGTTGACGGTGAGGAGGCAAAGTGGCCCAGCTGTGTGACTCACTGATGAGCTGTTGAGGGTTATTGGAAACGACGGAGCTGCTTTCATGGGATTTACTGACAACTTCCACAGTGATATAACACTTATAAAAAAAAAATAAAAATAAAAATAAAATCGAATTACACAGAGCTCTGTGGTCAGACGGATATTTCTCACCAGTTGCCAATGAAGCGAGGGTCGCTCTGGTCAATGTTGACCACAGTCTTGGGGTCAACATAAAATCCGATGAGGACTCCTCCCAGCAGGTAACCAGCTGCTGGGCCCAGTGCTCCCATCACGTACATGATGGCTGAGGAAGACAAAAAAACAAAACAACGGGTCAAACTTTCATGTTACCTTTAACCTTTGGAGGCACGATGAGAATGGATCATACTGTAAATGTCCCATAAAACAAAAACCATAAAAGCAGCTGATTGGTGGTATTTCTCTATGAACTGGACTATGAGGAGCGTTCTTTACATTACAGAGATTTAACCGGAAGCAGTGTGAATGAGCTAACGGGATGAAGTTTCTGCTGAACAACACTCTGGTTTTAACTACATCTGTCTATATGTACACTTCTGATTCCATTATCGAAACTAGGTGCCATTTGTCTACCTTTAGACCTGATGTAATGCTGCCAAACTAATCTAGCATGAAGAACGGGGTACAAAAGGCCAAGTGTGGGTCATGTGTGCAGATCATATGACTGTGCCATAAGGGGCTTCTTGGGGCTGAGCTTAAGATTTCTCCAATTAGAGGGAATTAACGTCTTAAATTCTTGGCTGGAGTTGAAAGGTGGTGTGACTTAAAAACTCTGAGCCGGGCCGGGCTTTGGACCAGAGTGGACGTTATCCAACTGTCAGCGTCCTGAGAACTCACTGGGAACTCTGTGTTCACGTCAGCTGTGCTCTGAAAGCCGCCTCGTGTCAGACTTTGAATTATTTTTCTCATCACAATGAAATTCAAGCTGAGAATAATTCTTACTTTTGGGAGTTGCCATTTTTTTGCCTGATAAATAGCTTTAAAGGCATTTAAGATGAAAACTGTTGTTGAATACTGATATTCTCTGAATTGTCTGAAATGTCAGCACTGCACATGATTTTTCCCTAACTGTCGCCAAGTCTTCAGAAACCCGGCCCCTCCCAGACAATTTATCTGTAAAAACTCCAGCGTGTTCACAGAAACATAATGTCCATCTCTTCCCTCCACTGTTACATCACCCAGCCAGGTCGGCCAGAGTCTGGGATGAGAGAGCGTAGGGATGGGATTGAGCCCTTGGATTTTCCAAAGGGACCCTGCGGCATTGCAGATAATCCCTTATCTAGCTGGAGAAGAGGGAAAACCCTCGGCTGGCGGGCTGCCGCATTACGCAACCTAATGCAGAGTATCAGCAGAGGGATGAGAGACGGCCGGCTGCTGGTGGTACGATGAGCCGGAGAGAACGTGACGCTTGTTGGAGACATACCAACAAAAGAAACTTAAAAATGGTGGTTGGTGTGAGGTGCTCAGGCAAAGTAATCTGATGTTGAAGTATTGCATTTTATAAAGAGAGAGATATTCAGACTTGGTTTCTCTGAATGAAAAAGGCTGTTGAAGCACCGTTTTGACATCAGTGTTTGTTTCATCAGCCTTTGAAGCTCCTGTTTTGAAGTGCTTAATTTAGTCATTACATTTTTTCATAATTTTTAAACCATGCAGCCCTGACTCAGACTAAAGCACCAATCCACAGCCTGAGGCCTGTTCCAGTCTGGTCCATTTAAAACCAAAACATGTGGCTACTCATCTCTTGGTTAAAAAGGATAAGCTTTGGATTCTTCATCAAGATGAACTGAACCTTCATACTGACGGCAAAGCTGGATTCAAATTCAGTTTCAGGATTAGAATGAGAATATTTTATTGATCCCTAAGAGGCCACTGTCGATTGAAGGTTGGCCCGAGTGGTCCGATCCAACAGAAGAGCTACTGCTGGTTCTGATGGCACCCCAAAACAGGCTTTCTTATTAAAAAGCTGTACATTTAATATCTTTACAATTTGAACTGTGACTTGAACGTCAGCACACGCTTCCAATTTGAGATATTATAGATCAAGTGAGGCATAATTCATCAAATAGACTAGTTGGCACCCACTGACATGGCGGAGCAGAGCTCTGGTCCTGAAGCAGTGTGCCTGTGAAAGAGCAGGTAGATGCAGCCAAGCAGCCTGATCTGGTCAGATCTGGTTTATCTGAACTGTGCTATGAGTCATGTTTTATTGGCTGCATTAGCAGCTCTTATAGTGAGCAGGTAGCTAATTATCCATTTTACACCTTATTTCCTCTTCGTGAGGAAAGTTTCTATGACCGTAATGTGTCGATAACGTACTGACTGCAGCATATTAATACTCCAGTACATCATCATAGCCTCAGCAGGACTTCTCACTGGGGGTGTTGCATCACTGTAACACACATATTGAGAACACAAAAAGGCCTCGACAGCATCACTAACAAATGTTGTGTCTGCAGTCTGGTTCCCTACGACCCTGATCACCCCCACTGGGCCAACGCCACGCCACAACACAGCTGTAAAAATAGATCAATAGTGGCTGTAAATCAGAGGAGAAGTCGTTTGAGAGCAACTGCTGCCGATACACTCTCAATAAATGTAAAACCTAATGATCTAAATTCCTCAACAGACATGTAAAAACCCTTGTAAGCTTTCGACGCGTAAATCAAAATCATAAATCAGAACTGGAAAGGTTTGGTTCGAGCTGTGTCGGTTGATGGATGGCTTTATTGGTGACATGCAGCTTTTCAAAGACGAGCAAAACATTTTTTTCCGTGGCACGTGAGATAACGTTTGGAGAGACGGGCAGCCAGGCAGAGACAGAGCTGAAGTCGAGTCAGGTTATGGATGGAGACAATGAAGAGCACCGGGATGACGGCGATGTCATGGCAACATGCTGACAAAGCACTGTCTGGTTAAAAGTTCCCAGCGAGCTGCCAGCATCAACAACAGACTCCCAGCCTCCCTCAAATACATGCTCATACTTCCTGAAAGACTATTTCCAGAACCCTCAGCTGGTCTGTGTCGATGGGAGTCACTAACGACGTGCTGCTGGTGGTGACTGTTATACAAGATTTTATTCTAAAGCCCAACAATTACCACAACTAAAACCACGGAGTGATTAAAGGGATTCTGCAGAGATTTGGTATTGTAGTTCCATAAAGGAACGGACTCAGATGGGACAGACTTTAAAAGAGAAAAATCTAAATAAAGCCGAGATGGAAAAGTTTTCAGTTTTCAGAGAGTTGACTGAAATAAGATCTGTGTTACCCTTCGGAACTGAACCCATATCAGTCCGGAGCCTGTCGGCCATCTTGTGGTTCTAAACCTGTTTGGTACTCTGTCCTGATAAATCAAGGTCTTGTAGAGCAAAACTTGGATCGCGGTCTTTATACTCAAGAACAGTCCAAAAGACAATGGAGAAATCCTATTGGCTCTGAGTGGGGGGAAATGTGCATGGACTGGCCCATCAAATGGAAATATTTTTAGGGCAAAAACCAGCACCATTTCTATGAATGAGGGAAGGTCAAATCACAAAAACAACTGCCGTTAGAACAATTTAGCATTTTTCAACCTAACAGTTCTTGTTCATGGGGATATAACTGATGTTTGCATCAATGATGTAGTCAAGTTCAGCTTCTCCATCACTGTTCCTGCTCTCTTTATTACGGAGCTGAGAACATAAAATAAAAACATGCTGTTAACACCAACAAGGACTTAAATGTTCAGCAGCATGGAGCCCTTTAGCCCAACAGGCCCTGCCCGGTTAGTAAGTACTAGAACATGGGCTAAATTTAATCTCTGGTTGCTCTGATTGAAACAGAGAAGTCTTGGGCTTGGGGAAAAGTTCAGGCCGTGATAATTGGCCTGTCTGTGTGTTCACTGGAATTATAAAAAAAGGCTTTGTTAGACTGACAAATGGCTGCATAGCTGACGACAGCACGTCAGCTGATTTGTGTATGTTCCAGTCTCGGTTTTGTCTTGTGTGGATTTCTAGGTCAGACTGTCGATAAGATGTTACAGAGACGGATCTATATATTATCATAAAAGAATATTATAAAATAACATTAAACATAATGATGACAATTTCTCCCCCCTAAAAGGAAATCTGTTGTTGACGTATTTTGTGATATTTGGAATCTATCAAACTTTTGTGCAAAGCACAAAGTTAAACTTAACTACAGTAAGCCACACATGTGAGTCACAGACTACTTTGACTGTGACCTGCTTTCAGGTCTGCCATCAAATCAACTCTGTATTATTTCCAATGTGATGGTCATGTTTAACCTCCAGCTCCATTGTGAGGCTCTCACGACATCTACTCCAAAGCTTCGTAACTCAAAACCTAAGATGGAGGTCAGTTTCAATAAACATAAGTAAATAGAAAAGATTAAATCAGGTAATGTTCCTTTATAAACTGCTGATTTGCTTTTCTTCCCTTTATATAAAACCTGAATATCCCTGGTGTAAAAGGTTCTATAAAGGTGGAAGCCCTTTAAAACAAAAGAGAAACCAGGTTAAAAAAGGATGATAAACCCATGTTGGGTGTTTATTTTATAATTCAAAGGACTTTGAAGCACATCATGAGACAAAGCGCAGAGAAGCCGATTCACAAACCGTTTTTCATCAGCAACATGTCAGTCAACATGTCTGAATCTGCTGTGACCTTAAATCCATTTACACAGCAGCTCCATTTTGATCATCATCATCATTACAGTGGAATAGACAAAGCTCTCAACAGCTCGGCTCTCCCAAGCAGAGCGCGACCACATGACGAACATGTCGAAACACCGCAGGCGCGTCTGACCATATTGCGTCTCTGAGCTGGCACATGAAAATTTCAAGTGGTTGCAGAGAGGCCTGCCGCGTCGCATGGGAGCCAAACAGAGCATCTCTTATTGGGGTTACAAAGCAATACTGTGCTGAATTATTCTAATGGATGTCTGCTGTGCCTTTGGGCATGATCTCATATGTAGGCTAATGCAAAGGAGGGCCAAAATGGACCAGAATGTTTGCTCTACCGCAGACAGCAAGTGTGCTGCACCCATACTGTCTCAGAACAGAGCTGGCTCTGCTTCAGGACCTTCTCTTCTCACCGGGTTCCGTTCAGACTTATTACAACACGCTCTCCCAAAGTCTCCTCCCTGATGGGTTGGAGGTTTGGCTCAGTTTGTCCTTCCCACAAAAAATTAAAAATTAAAAAATAAGTTGAGGGTGGTGAATTTTCCACCATTGGGATGTTTTAAATCTTGTCTAGTTAACCAACCAAGATTTAGCTCCATAAATGTTTTGATTACAAATTTTTGTGTGGTTTATACAACAGTTGTGATGCGTCTGGTCTCCAAAGACTCCTCATATAAACCTCTCTTATGTATCCTCCTCTGGACATCGTAATACTCTTTCACTTGTCAACTTGGAGCAAGCAGGTGGTGGTGGAGGAGGGCGGGGCTAAAGACCTGATCCAAAGAGGAAGCAAGCATTGGTGAGCTCCAGATCCAGACTAACATTTTCTTTTAACCTTTTGTGTGTGAAAAGTTCAAAAATGTGAACCATCTTCACAAGCAAGACGACACCGTATCAGCAGCGGTCAGGATTACATCAGCCGTACTGACCACAGGCTGACTGGTCACCACGATTCAGCTTATTAATAACACCAAGTGACTCTGAAGCTCTGGTGTCATGTGAACATGAATTAAATTCCCCCTTTGCATAGTAAATTACCAGCATGAAATCCTGACTGTCCCAGTGAGACGCTTCTTGTCCTCATTACTCAAAGCAGGGCAGGACCCCATTCCCACAGGGCACAGCCATCTGACTTAGCATTCACTACAAACCCAAGTTTAAATCTCCCTCCCTGTCAGCCTTTTATCTCCATTAGCAGCCAACGGAAACCAAGAGACACCTCTGATCCAACCAAAGACAAATGGTACCCATCGATTTCTGCTTCCACTTAGTGCCAGGAAATCCCCCCTTTCCATCTGTAAACCCTGGATCAATGTGTATTTTTATTTTATTTATTTAATACGTCTACAGAGATAAAGCAGTGGGCTAAATGAATGCAGCAACATTCCAGCTGAGTCCACAGATTTACTAAAGACATCATCCGTCTCTCCTCATCTTATGTTTTGCCACTAATTTAATAACCTAAGTAGGCTAAGCAGCAGTGGAGGCCCATCTTTGCACAGTCAGCCCTTTGTGTGCAGTTGATGGTCATTATCAGAATTTAGCTCAGGTGGAAGAGAGGGATAGGTTCATATCTGCAATTTAACACTTCAAATGAGTTTGTGTTGCATTTTAAAAACACCTTCAGGCCGTTTTACATACTAACACTGTCTTGTTGTTTCTTTCCTATATCTGAAGAATGTTTCCTCCTCATCCATCTAGAGAGCTGATATTTTCTTGTGGCGTCTTTTTTCTCCTCTTCGTTCATGAGCCTACTTTATTTCCTTTGGGCTTTCCCGCCTCAGCAAAAGCACCAGAAGTTTATTCCACTACTTCAACCTTATTTTTGAATTTCTAATATTTCCATGCAGGATTTTTTTACAATCACCTCAGTATTTGGTTGCCACATAACGAGAAGGTCCTGGGTTTGGTTCCCAGGCCTGGGACCCTTCTGTGTGGAGTCTCCATGTTTCCTCCCACCGTCCAAAGACATCATGTTTTGGTCAACTCGTGATTCTAAAAGCGCCGAGTGTGAGTAGTTGGTTTAAATGGCCTCGAAATAAGTTTGATTCCTGACCTATCCCATATCCAGGATTCGGCTGATTGCCAAAAAGGCCCATTTACATGCAAAAGACAGTTTATTAAAAATAAAAAAGTGAATTTTGGCATTTATGGCAAGAGATATGTTGGGATAAAGCAATAGAATATGGTCAGTTATACTTAAAAAAAACATATACTTTGTCCAAGTGAAGGCCACCTAATTTGGAAAACAACATTTACCAGGAAGAACCAGTGGTTGGACTTGCTCCTTTGTGTCTATTGGGACTGGATAAATAAATAAAAAAAAAAACAACCACCACCAACAACCCCTGTGTCCTCATTCCAGAGTCTGGAGAGGCTGTCAGCTGCCATGAAACCAACCCACTGACATGTTTCTGCAGGCAGACTGAATCAGCTCCTGTTGACCAGTACACTCTGCTCTGCTTCCACCGTAAACTGGAAACAAACCATTTCATTCAGCGGCCTTGACAGCTACTGAATAAAAAGTTTACTGGTCGAGTGGACGCCATCAGACAAACCCTTCTTGGGTTGATGCCAGAGTGGCTAGTAGAGCAGAACACGTTGTGGAGTCAGTCTTCACAGAAGGAGAAAGTGATTAACCCTTTTGGACAACATCACTCAACACTGACCATTTTTCACTGTGGATGAATCAATGACCAGCAGAAAAAGATGTTCCTTCATATGTAACAAATACAATCAGCAAGTTCTCCCATGTAGAAATGCTTCATTGACTTAATTGATTATTAATCATTCATCGTAACTGCTGCTGATTAAGCCCAGAAACTAAAACCAGTATTTTAAATGAGTCCATTTGCCTCCATCAAAGCCGACACATCATTCTTTAGCTCCAGAAAGCTCTGTGGCCAAATTAACTATGTGACCTTGACACTGAGCCCCCCCCCACAACCCACCAACAACAAATAACCCACATTCTCGCTTTCACATGCTTCCCCAGAAGTTCTCGCCCCAGTAGCCTCAAACAAGGTAAAGCCAAATTAAAGCAACAAGTGGGAGCTGTGTTATGAAACAGAGTTGGGAGGTGGAGGGAGAAGGGGAAGGTCTTATGTGCATTCCTGTCATTGGTGGGGGGGGTGTGGGGGGGTTCAGCTTTGATCCAAGCCCTTTGGTTTTGTATTTTTTGCTTTCTTTTTAGTAGAACTAGAGGTGCTGTTGAATATTTGGTGGGTTTGACAGACACAAGAAATCATCCTGAGCATCCTCCATAATTTTTTATCAACTGAAATTCCAAATCATTCTTCCTGTTTCAGAATCAGCTGATCTGTCCAATCTGAAACTGATCAGATCTGACTGACTCTCTGACTCCTGTGTGTTTATCCGTCCATTCTCATCCTCCATCTTTGATAGTGACATCTAGAGTCACGTCTCTACACCGGATGCTCCTACTGGCTCCGGTGGGTGATGTCACAGCCAATCAGAACGTCTCCTTCAGAGGCCTAGTGGGCAGAGTCTCTGGATCAGTCCTTAATTTTTCTGATTTGATTTGAGTTTATTGGTTCTTTGACGATCATGGTTTGTAATACGTCTGTCTAAAAAAATACAAATTTCAACGTATGTTTTCAGTTTATCAGGAAACCCACCCATCCATTCCAAGGCTGAACTCTCTTGGCTTAGTTGGAGCATGGACCAAGCTGGAAGTGAGAATCAGCTGATCTTAACCACTGACAAATGCACGTACACATCAACAAAAGTAGGTGGAGCCCAAACACCTGTCTTACATTATGACCAACCACAGCATGGCTAATTTCACTGCACAATTAAACTCTTACCAAGATACAGCGAGGCGTTCTCCTTCTTAACGTTGTCATCCAGGTAGGTGGGTCCCAGCGTGTAGATTGGCGTGGACCCCATGCCCACCAGGATCTGAGCGATGATGAACAGCGCCACATACAGGTTGTGCTCGTTGCCCTCCTGATCTCTGGGACAGGAAGTGATGTCGACACGGTCCCGGCTTGCATTGCTGTTCATACACAGGCCTTCGTTGGCAGAGGACGAGTTGACCTCTTGGATTTGGTAGGCCGGGGAGATGAAATGAGGTAAGGAGAAGAGAGCTGCACCCACGGCAATGAAAACACCTCCCACCGCCAGCCAGCGAGGCCTCTGGCCCCGTCCACCGAAGTAGCTGATGAAGACGACCACCAGAAGGCTCCCGATGTCGAAACAGCTGACGAGAAGGCCAGACTCGGAGCTCCTCAAGCTGTACCTCTTCTCTATGGTGGTGATGACACTGCTGAGGTAGCCTGACACCATGAGCGACTGGATGAACGTCAGGTAGCACATGCAGAAAAGGAAACAGCGCGAGTCCTGTAGGATAATGCCCAGGTACTTCCTGCTGGGCAGGCGAATCAGTGCTAGCCTGGAAGCAAAAAAGCCCGGGGGCTTCCTCTGCGTCACGCTTTTACTCCTACGGATCTCTGTGTTCTCCATGTACGAGCTCGGCCTGTTCAGCGCCGACTTCCCGGTCTTGGGCAGGTGATTTGTTCTGGTCGGGGACTCGGCCTCAAACGACTCAGTTTTGGCTGGGAGTTGGATGAACTCGGCGCTCTCTTCTGCAGTTATGGACATTTGCACAGAACTGGCCAGTAATGTTTCCTTCTGGGGCGCTGCATCATTTAAAGTAGGCATACTTTTAGATTTAAAGTTTGTACCTGGCTCCTCCTGCTCACTGGAAAATTCATCCTCCTTCTGTAGGGACTCTGACAACTCCTCGGCTTCTTCGTGGTCAGCCATTGTGTTCAGTCAAACCCACCTTTGTTTCTTCAGGGGTTAGGAAAAACCAGCCCAGCTTCAAGCCTATTATACAGATCAGGGGCTGCTGCCCATTACATTCATTATTAATAGGCACATCTACACCCACAAATATCTGTCTGTGGTACTTAAAGAGGCCCAGAAAAACAAAATAAGCACAACAACACGACCTCCAAAGTCACAGCAGACTCACAGCTTCTGCTTATCTGCAGCGCAGGCAGGGCAGCCTCCGGGTTTGGCTATCTTGTCCTGCACATTTGCCTTCTGCCACCATCTAATCCGGAGATATGGACCGAGCAGGCCTCTTCAGCTTGACCGTCGGAGCTCCGGGGCCGGAAGTCCCTGCAGATGCTCAGCAGGACGCCGCTGCTGCTGCAGCTGAATGAACTGGCAGAGCCGGCGCCGCATCCCGGGCACCCCCTCCAGCGAAGACCGCACAGTCACAGAGCTCCAACCCTCCACACATCACATACCGGTGCTCCCCTTCTCCTCCGAACTCCTCCTCCTCCTCCCAGAGTCAAGGGCATCCCTCCCCCGTTCCTCCTCCTCCTCCTCCTCCTCCAGCCGCCTCCGACGTTATCGCTGCAGCAGCTGTCCTCCCTGCGGCGACAGGCGCTGTCATTTAGGGGTGGCCCTCCTGTGCACCGGCCCGGAGAGAGGAAGACAATACGGGCAGAAGATGGGAGAGGACGGAGGAGACTGCTGAGAAACACCGCAGTGCTGCTCCTCTTCTTCTTCTTCTGCTGCTGCTCAGGTGTTCACCGCACAGAAGCAGAGGAAACTTCAAAATAAAACAATCCGACCGTCACCCGACTGCACTGAAATCCATTCACAAACGTAAAATTAGATTAAATGTGTAGTTTAAAACAAATAAATAAACAAACACAAACGTTTGAGTAAATATTCGCTGTGTATGTTTCACAACGGAGGTCCAGATGTATATTCTGTATATTATTAAGTAACAGCAAACCAAACGGTGGAAATTTATTTTCTTAGCTAACCGCTGTGCTGTTTTAATTTGCAAAATTAGCGAGCGACTAACGTCAGTTAAATGTTGAAATATTGTTTTATGTCCTCAAAACCACTTCTAAATTGTGCCACTTCCGCCAACGGCTAACTTCTCTGGGTTTTGTTTTGAAGGGCTGCACTTCCAGCTAACGGCTAAACACAAAAACAACAAAAGCGACAGCGCGCTTCACTAACCTGCGACCAAGCTGACGGTTAAACCGCCACATCGGTGTTTCCACGCGTTTCCCAGCACAGTGATTAAACACTGCGATTAAATGGAAGATAAAATAAAATCCAAATTATGAGGCAGCTTTCCGTGAGGGAGGCGCAGGGAGTTAGCGGTTATGGGGACCGGAAATGCTTTCACAATAAAATCATGCGGTTCACAACGACTGTGTCAGTGAGATTTATTTTGTTTTTTTATTTTATTTGAGTTCGAATTGGTGAGTCTAAACCGAGTACAATAGATAAAAATGGAAAGCACATAGAGTTAATTATCATATTAAAGCCCAAATACATTTAAATGTGGTGCAAACAAAGTGAACTGGTGGAGGAGCTGCAGAATGTCCACCTAAATAAAATGCGGCAGCCACAACTACTCTCACCAGGACTGAAGGTTTATTGATTAGTGTCAAGACATTTCTACACTGAAAAGGGTCAATAAGAGAAAACCTTTACACAAACATGCCACTCAGCAGCTTCCAGCACACGTTACATTTATGTAAGGAGATAAAGCACTAATGCACTAAAATATGAAACAGTGACCATGATGTTACAGAATTATGGGCCGACTGGAACATCCTAAAGACATGCTGTGAAACGTGTAGAATAACTGAGTGGAGGCTTGAATGGTCAGCAGGATAGAGGCGCCCTCTTGTGTTTTTAGATTTCAATTGCTGGAAAACTGGAAAGACATTTGGCAGCTTCAAACATCAGTAAAGACAGATTTGAAGAAGTAATATCATTCTGTGTGGAACAGTCTGTAACAACTACATTTGTATACATATTTTCACAGAATTGTAATATTGTAAGCAGACACTGAAATGTGAGGATTGATGCTAAAGATTCTTTAACTTTTTTTTTTTTTTTTTTTACTCCTTGAGCTCTTGGGGGCAAACGCATATTTAGGTCTTACCTGACAAACTAAATCTCATCTGAAAAAACCATGTTTCACAACAGATTTGGAAAGTTCTACAAGATGGAATATGTGAGGAGTAGTGAGTTTGGGCACAGGCACTGTCTACTTCAGTTCACAAAACTCAGCTGTGTCCCCAAAAGACCAGAAAAGCCTGAGTCCAGCATGTAGAGGCTGAGTGAATGTGGTCTGGACTCTGTGGAGGAGAGTCATGGTTTCAGAGACGCTGTAGAAGGACAGAATACCTGCTCTGTGATCCAGGTACACTCCGACTCTGGAGGACGGAGGACCTGAGACTGCAGTCTGGATGTTGTTGAACCGAAATGTTGAACTGTTTTCAACACAATCAAACGCCCAAGATTTGTCATTGTATCCAAACACACATTCATTAGACCTCCCTGCTCTGCTGATATTCTTGTATGCGACTGCTACAGAAACTCCTCCTTCTCCACTCCACTCCACCTCCCAGTAACAACGTCCAGTCAGACTCTCTCTGCTCAGGACCTGAAACCACCAGACAGTGAATCTGTCTGGATGATCAGAATAAGACTGTTTTTCAATCATTAAAGAAGCTTTTCTGTTTCCTTCAGTTAACAACAGATGTGCGTTCACTGTGTTTGGATCCAGAGTGATTTCCTGTGAATATCTTAAGAACTCAGTTCTGGTCTTTGGTTCTGGTTCTGGTTCTGACAGTAAAACATCCACTTCAGTCACTGTCAGTGAGACGTTTGTCCATTTCTGTGTCAGAACGTCCTGTAGCTGATCTCTGAGCTCTGACACAGCTGCTGTCACATCCTCAAAGTATCTCAGAGGACGGATGTTGATGCTGGATGAGTCTGTAGCTTCACTGAGAGCTGACACTGAGGGGTAGTTGTGTAGAAACTGGGTGTGATCCTCTGTGTGTGAGAGCAGCTTCAGCTCAGCGTCTTTCCTCTTCAGCTCAGTGATCTCCTGCTCCAGCTTCTCCTGAAGCTCTTTGACTGGACTCACTTCAGTTTCCTGCTGGGATCTGATCTGCTGCTTCACATCAGACCTTCTTCTCTCCATGAGACGGATCAGCTGAGTGAAGATCTTCTCAGTGTCCTCCACTGCTTTATCAGCAGAGCCGTTGATGGCCTCCACCTCCTGTTGAAGCAGCTTCACATCTTTGTCTCTGTCCTGGATTCTCTGCTGGATTTGTTGTCGACTCAGCTCCAGCTCTCTCTGCCTCTCAGTCCTTTCTGCTGCAGCTGAGACTGTGTCGTGGCCTTTATGTTCCTCCAGAGAACAGAGAAACAGATACACTGCTGATCAGTACGGCAGAACATCTTCATCACCTCATCATGACGAGAGCAGATGTTCTCCTGGAGCTTCTCAGAGGGATCCACCAGCTTGTGTTTCTTCAGTGGAGCTACATCATAATGAGGCTGCAGGTGTTTGTCACAGTAAGAGACCAAACAAACCAAACAGGACTTGACAGCTTTCAGTTTTCTCCCAGTGCAGAAATCACAGGCCACATCTTCAGGTCCAGCATAGCAGTGATCAGCAGGAGCAGCTTGGAGTCGAGGCCTCTTGAGCTGCTCTAATACATCTGCTAACATGGTGCTTTTCATTAGAACAGGCCTCGGTATGAAGGCCTTCCTACACTGAGGGCAGCTGTAGATTTTCTTCTCATCCTCTCCGTCCCAGTGGGATTTAATACAGTCCATACAGTAGCTGTGTCCACAGGTAGTCGTCACCGGATCCTTCAGTAGATCCAGACAGATGGAACAGCAGAAGGTTTCCTGGTCCAGATGAACTCCTTTCTGCTCCATTTCTCCTCTCAGTGACGGCCGTCTGAGTTTCTGTTAGTCAGAAGTTAAATTAGTTCGATCTTCAATATTAAGAGTGTGTCTGCGTGCTAGTTTCATGGCGCTTCCATCATTTTCAAATTGGAGCTGCGACGGGGAGGGAACCCGGAAACACGTGATCAAAGCGAAGGTCACTGGACCAATCACAAACCAGCCATCTTTCTTCGCAGGAAACTGTTCTTCTTCGTCGATGTTTTTACTGGCGTTTGGCAAACAACGTTATTTCGCATTACCGCCACCGACTGGTACGGAGTGTAGATCGAGAATCTGACTTAAGACAATGAAACAACAAAAGTATTTTCTTTTTTCATCAAACCTGTTCTTCTAAGATGTATCAGTGCGTCATAAAATCTTTCACTCGAACTTCTCTGTAAAATGTCTCTTATATCTAACTTCAGCTTCACTTTTGTGACGCTCAAAATTTGTTCTTTTCTTTCTTCATTATATTTTGGGCAGCACAGAATGGCATGTTCTTTTGTTTCCTCTTCATCAGAAGAGTCACAGTTTCCTGAAACATTTATAATGTTCTCTTAAGTCCTGACTGACCAAATCGTAATCTTGATATCAATGTTTCCTCCCAGCTGGATCTTGCTGTCTTTCTCATGACTCCAACTCTTCTTTGAATTAAGCCTGCCTGTATTTTCTTCTTCCCATTGATTTTGACACCTTTCTTTTAACTTGCGTCCAATTTTTGCCATCATTTCTGTTTTACTAAAAAGAACTTGTATGGCTAGGAAGCTTGTTGGGCTCACAGACATGTGATAGATAAATAGATATCTCTATAGTTACAGTGTTTCATCATCTTCAGGAACATTCAGACCCATCAGACAGATGAAATCATCAGATATGAAGTCATTCACTTTATTTACAACCAGTTTGTTTCAGCTCAGAGAGGGAAACAAAATCATGACTCCTGATAACCACAGTTTGATTAAAGCTCATACATCTTTTTACAAGCTGCTTTGTCGGGACAAACACATCCATGAAATATAACAGCTGATTTCTTTCTTTACACTTCAACATTCAGGACACACAGAAGTTTGTTTTCATGCTGACAAATGTGAGTTTAGGTCAAACTAACAGCATGAGGAGCGGTGATCTCCTCCACAGCTCCAGCTCCACCTGAACACACTCAGACATCAACACAACAAGAGATGAGAGCAGGTCAAAGTGCTGACAATGACTCAGCAACACACAGACACACTGAATACATTTAGGAACTAAAAGACACATTTAACTCACTAATGTCTATTTCAGTTCACAAAACTCAGCTGTGTCTCCTGGGGAGTAAAGTCCAAGTCCAGCATGTAGAGGCTGAGTGAATGTGGTCTGGACTCTGTGGAGGAGAGTCATGGTTTCAGAGACGCTGTAGAAGGACAGAATACCTGCTCTGTGATCCAGGTACACTCCGACTCTGGAGGACGGAGGACCTGAGACTGGAGTCTGGATGTTGTTGGACCAGAATTTAAAACTGTTTTCATCACAGTCTAAAGCCCAAGATTTGTTATTGGATCCAAATTCACATTCAACACTCTTCCCTGCTCTGCTGATATTCTTGTATGTGACTGCTACAGAAACTCCTCCTCCCCACTCCACCTCCCAGTAACAACGTCCAGTCAGACTCTCTCTGCTCAGGACCTGAAACCAGTCAGTGAATCTGTCTGGATGATCAGAATAAGACTGAACTTCACTCATTAGTGTAACTTTTCTGTTTCCTTCAGATAAAAACAGTCGTCTTTCTGCTGTGTTTGGATCCAGAGTGATTTCCTGTGAATAACTTAAGAACTCAGTTCTGGTCTTTGGTTCTGGTTCTGGTTGTGGCAGTAAAACATCCACTTTAGTCACTGTCAGTGAGACGTTTGTCCATTCCTGTGTCAGAACGTCCTGTAGCTGATCTCTGAGCTCTGACACAGCTGCTGCCACATCCTCAAAGTATCTCAGAGGACGGATGTTGATGCTGGATGAGTCTGTAGCTTCACTGAGAGCTGACACTGAGGGGTAGTTGTGTAGAAACTGGGTGTGATCCTCTGTGTGTGAGAGCAGCTTCAGCTCAGCGTCTTTCCTCTTCAGCTCAGTGATCTCCTGCTCCAGCTTCTCCTGAAGCTCTTTGACTCGACTCACTTCAGTTTCCTGCTGGGATCTGATCTGCTGCTTCACATCAGACCTTCTTCTCTCCATGAGACGGATCAGCTGAGTGAAGATCTTCTCAGTGTCCTCCACTGCTTTATCAGCAGAGCCGTTGATGGCCTCCACCTCCTGTTGAAGCAGCTTCACATCTTTGTCTCTGTCCTGGATTCTCTGCTGGATTTGTTGTCGACTCAGCTCCAGCTCTCTCTGCCTCTCAGTCCTTTCTGCTGCAGCTGAGACTGTGTCGTGGCCTTTATGTTCATCCACAGAGCAGAGATAACAGATACACTGCTGATCAGTACGGCAGAACATCTTCATCACCTCACCATGACGAGAGCAGATGTTCTCCTGGAGCTTCTCAGAGGGCTCCACCAGCTTGTGTTTCTTCAGTGGAGCTACATCATAATGAGGCTGCAGGTGTTTCTCACAGTAAGAGACCAAACAAACCAAACAGGACTTGACAGCTTTCAGTTTTCTCCCAGTGCAGAAATCACAGGCCACATCTTCAGGTCCAGCATAGCAGTGATCAGCAGGAGCAGCTTGGAGTCCAGTCTTCTTCAGCTGCTCCACTAAAACTGCTAACATGGTGCTTTTCATTAGAACAGGCCTCGGTATGAAGGCCTCCCTACACTGAGGGCAGCTGTAGATGTTCTTCTCATCCTCTCCATCCCAGTGGGATTTAATACAGTTCATACAGTAGCTGTGTCCACAGGTAGTCGTCACCGGATCCTTCAGTAGATCCAGACAGATAGAACAGGAGATGGTTTCCAGATGAAGCCCTTTCTGCTCCATTTCTCCTCTCAGTGACGGCCGTCTGAGTTTCCGTTATTCAAAAGTGAAACTAGTTTTCTGTCTGCTGTAAAAATGTCTCCACCCCCTTCAGACTGTAGATCTGAGGAGACACGTGATCAGAGCAGGAAGAAGAGGGAGAGTCATCAGGAGGAGGAACAGCTGGATTCTGTGTTTAACCTTTTATTTATAATGTAGGTTGGTGAAAGTCTTTATTTGGTTTTAACTGATCAAACTGTATTCGAGTAGTTTTGTCGGTCGGCCGTCACCTTTTACACCCTCGATGAGTTTGACCCTCGACAGTCCAAAGCCCATCGGTGACTTAAAAATATCTGGAGGTGTGAATCATTCTTTGTCTCTATATTATCTAGAGAACCAAAGAAATACATGAGAGCAGACGTCAGCTGGTACGGGACAGTCTGTCTGTCACACGAGAGAATGATGGCACTAATTCAAATGGAATTAGACAGAAGAGTCTTGTATATCAGCCAGACCTTGAAGTTCAGCTGATAACAGGAGTGAATTATCGAGGGACTGTTTCATTTGGCTGTAAACTCTGAGATGGATTAAACTCATCAGTTCCCTCTTACTGCCACTTGGTGCCACCACTGCTTCATGTCTCGTTTTGTGCAGCTTTCAGGACAATTCAGTCAAATCCACTGACAGATAACAGAGTTTGATATGTGAAGGTTGTCTTATAGTCACATGTGCAAACGGGGAGTTTTCTGAGTAAAAAGGACAAACGTTTCCATTTAAGTGACTTCAACAAATCATTTCTAGATTCAGTTATTTATTTTCATTTAAGTACAGCAGTGACAATGATTGAGACCAAAAATGAGTATTTATTTAACACAGATGGGCCGATTGAGACGAATATAAAACATTTCTGTGAACTTCTGAAAACACAACAGATTCAGCCTGAACGTTGTCTGGAAGCTAGCTCGACGGCGCTCTGAGCGTTATTCAGGTCAGCTAATGAAGCTCACAACACAACGTTGTGACGCCAAATACAAGCAGAAATAAAGTTCAGGCTTACCTGTGACAGGTGATCTGAACAGAGCAGCTGTCGGTACAGCAGAACAACAGCGAGGCGTCCTTCCTGTAACCGGCTTCACAGAGTCCACCTACCAAGATGGCGGCCAGGTGACCGTTCCACCCGCCAACTGATGAATGTGAGCGGCAGGAAGTCCGATGCAGACTCTATCTGAGGGTTTAATGTTCCACTACCACCCCCCACACCGCCTTCAATATGGCCGACTCTCCGGGCTGGTTAAGGACTGAGCCAGCGAGTCTGCAGCGTCGTGCTGCTGTAGACCCCCCCTCTGTCAACCCAACCGGTCGAGGCAGATGACCCCCCCAGTCTGGTCCCGTCTGAGCCTTCTGCCTCTTAAATGTGGCCTGGTCATAAAATCAGGAGACCAGACACAGACACAATAAATGTTGTGGGTCCTTTATTCCCCCGACTGCATGAAATAGGCGACATTAACTAGAAAGTTCTACAAAATCAAACAAAAGCTATCTGCCAAATCTCCAACAATAAAATAAATCCAAACATTGACCGATGTCTCCTGAACACTTTCCTTTAAATAAGCTGAACGCTGACCGGCCGTCCCCTTCAGTGATGATGAAGGATGGCACAGGAAAGTCAGCAGCACTTGAATCGCTGAATCGAAGCAGTTCCAGGACCAAAATTACAGAACTATCCGAAGAAAAGAGCAGCGACTCAGCTCTGAATCCAAAGAAAAAACACAACAGTAGGCTGCATTTGCTGAGCCACACAATTCAGTCCCCTCACATGGAAGAGCATTAAGTCACACGACATGTACATTGGTGAAGAAATAAAACACTCCTAAATGACTTTAAACAAATTATTCAAAGGAAGTCATGAAGTCACTCACTTCCGGTGTGGAGCTTCCCGCCAAACACACACGTCTCTCCCCTCTAATTGGTCAGAAACACACAAAACAACATTTTGTTGACATAATCAGCACACTGTGATGTGACTATCTGCAGTATGTACACATTATCAGCATCACGCTGTTCCGGGTTGCTCTCAGCGTGGCGGGAAACCACACACACGGTTTATGACCAACTTGAAAACTCCCGCGACTTCCATCGGCTCTGCAGCTTCCGGTGTCCGAAGTCTCGCGAGATCTAACAGTGCGCTGCTCTTAAAGGGACAGCGTCACGTCAGCAAGTTAACCAGCTTTAAAACATCAAGAATTATTCCCCATGCTACGAATTCATCAGGAAAACCAACTGTGTATGATTTACACTATTTGATTGTCTGCCCACAACTCACCTGGCTCCACGGTCTCTTTAATGGCTCCAAAGTTTGGTCTGGACCTGATCTGTGTGGAAACTGTCTGATGTAACTCAGGTGAAGCTTTGGCTCCATAAAATGACTTTTGTTCAGTGATTCCATGAACTCATTCACTTTATTTACAACCAGTTTGTTTCAGCTCAGAGAGGGAAACGAAATCATGACTCCTGATAACCACAGTTTGATTAAAGCTCATACATCTTTTTACAAGCTGCTTTGTCGGGACAAACACATCCATGAAATATAACAGCTGATTTCTTTCTTTACACTTCAACATTCAGGACACACAGAAGTTTGTTTTCATGCTGACAAATGTGAGTTTAGGTCAAACTAACAGCATGAGGAGCGGTGATCTCCTCCACAGCTCCAGCTCCACCTGAAACACACTCAGACATCAACACAACAAGAGATGAGAGCAGGTCAAAGTGCTGACAATGACTCAGCAACACACAGACACACTGAATACATCCAGGAACTAAAAGACACATTTAACTCACTAATGTCTATTTCAGTTTACACAACTCAGCTGTGTCTCCAACAGTAGAGTTAAGCCAGAATCCAGCATGTAGAGGCTGAGTGAATGTGGTCTGGACTCTGTGGAGGAGAGTCATGGTTTCAGAGACGCTGTAGAAGGACAGAATACCTGCTCTGTGATCCAGGTACACTCCGACTCTGGAGGACGGAGGACCTGAGACTGGAGTCTGGAAGCTGTTGGACCAGAATGTAAAACTCTTTTGTTTACAGACTAAAGCCCAAGATTTGTTATTGGATCCAAATTCACATTCATTGAACTTCCCTACTCTGCTGATATTCTTGTATGCGACTGCTACAGAAACTCCTCCTTCTCCTCTCCTCTCCACCTCCCAGTAACAACGTCCAGTCAGACTCTCTCTGCTCAGGACCTGATACCACCAGACAGTGAATCTGTCTGGATGATCAGAATAAGACTGATCTTTAGTCATTAGTGTAACTTTTCTGTTTCCTTCAGATAATAACAGATATCTGTGTGCTGTTTTTGGATCCAGAGTGATTTCCTGTGAATATCTTAAGAATTCAGTTCTGGTCTTTGGTTCTGGTTCTGGTTGTGGCAGTAAAACATCTAATTCAGTTCCAATGAGTGAGACGTTTGTCCATTTCTGTGTCAGAACGTCCTGTAGCTGATCTCTGAGCTCTGACACAGCTGCTGTCACATCCTCAAAGTATCTCAGAGGACGGATGTTGATGCTGGATGAGTCTGTAGCTTCACTGAGAGCTGACACTGAGGGGTAGTTGTGTAGAAACTGGGTGTGATCCTCTGTGTGTGAGAGCAGCTTCAGCTCAGCGTCTTTCCTCTTCAGCTCAGTGATCTCCTGCTCCAGCTTCTCCTGAAGCTCTTTGACTCGACTCACTTCAGTTTCCTGCTGGGATCTGATCTGCTGCTTCACATCAGACCTTCTTCTCTCCATGAGACGGATCAGCTGAGTGAAGATCTTCTCAGTGTCCTCCACTGCTTTATCAGCAGAGCCGTTGATGGCCTCCACCTCCTGTTGAAGCAGCTTCACATCTTTGTCTCTGTCCTGGATTCTCTGCTGGATTTGTTGTCGACTCAGCTCCAGCTCTCTCTGCCTCTCAGTCCTTTCTGCTGCAGCTGAGACTGTGTCGTGGCCTTTATGTTCCTCCAGAGAACAGAGAAAACAGATACACTGCTGATCAGTACGGCAGAACATCTTCATCACCTCATCATGACGAGAGCAGATGTTCTCCTGGAGCTTCTCAGAGGGATCCACCAGCTTGTGTTTCTTCAGTGGAGCTACATCATAATGAGGCTGCAGGTGTTTGTCACAGTAAGAGACCAAACAAACCAAACAGGACTTGACAGCTTTCAGTTTTCTCCCAGTGCAGAAATCACAGGCCACATCTTCAGGTCCAGCATAGCAGTGATCAGCAGGAGCAGCTTGGAGTCGAGGCCTCTTGAGCTGCTCTAATACATCTGCTAACATGGTGCTTTTCATTAGAACAGGCCTCGGTATGAAGGCCTTCCTACACTGAGGGCAGCTGTAGATTTTCTTCTCATCCTCTCCGTCCCAGTGGGATTTAATACAGTCCATACAGTAGCTGTGTCCACAGGTAGTCGTCACCGGATCCTTCAGTAGATCCAGACAGATGGAACAGCAGAAGGTTTCCTGGTCCAGCTGAACTCCTTTCTGCTCCATTTCTCCTCTCAGTGACGGCCGTCTGAGTTTCTGTTAGTCAGAAGTTAAATTAGTTCGATCTTCAATATTAAGAGTGTGTCTGCGTGCTAGTTTCATGGCGCTTCCATCATTTTCAAATTGGAGCTGCGACGGGGAGGGAACCCGGAAACACGTGATCAAAGCGAAGGTCACTGGACCAATCACAAACCAGCCATCTTTCTTCGCAGGAAACTGTTCTTCTTCGTCGATGTTTTTACTGGCGTTTGGCAAACAACGTTATTTCGCATTACCGCCACCGACTGGTACGGAGTGTAGATCGAGAATCTGACTTAAGACAATGAAACAACAAAAGTATTTTCTTTTTTCATCAAACCTGTTCTTCTAAGATGTATCAGTGCGTCATAAAATCTTTCACTCGAACTTCTCTGTAAAATGTCTCTTATATCTAACTTCAGCTTCACTTTTGTGACGCTCAAAATTTGTTCTTTTCTTTCTTCATTATATTTTGGGCAGCACAGAATGGCATGTTCTTTTGTTTCCTCTTCATCAGAAGAGTCACAGTTTCCTGAAACATTTATAATGTTCTCTTAAGTCCTGACTGACCAAATCGTAATCTTGATATCAATGTTTCCTCCCAGCTGGATCTTGCTGTCTTTCTCATGACTCCAACTCTTCTTTGAATTAAGCCTGCCTGTATTTTCTTCTTCCCATTGATTTTGACACCTTTCTTTTAACTTGCGTCCAATTTTTGCCATCATTTCTGTTTTACTAAAAAGAACTTGTATGGCTAGGAAGCTTGTTGGGCTCACAGACATGTGATAGATAAATAGATATCTCTATAGTTACAGTGTTTCATCATCTTCAGGAACATTCAGACCCATCAGACAGATGAAATCATCAGATATGAAGTCATTCACTTTATTTACAACCAGTTTGTTTCAGCTCAGAGAGGGAAACAAAATCATGACTCCTGATAACCACAGTTTGATTAAAGCTCATACATCTTTTTACAAGCTGCTTTGTCGGGACAAACACATCCATGAAATATAACAGCTGATTTCTTTCTTTACACTTCAACATTCAGGACACACAGAAGTTTGTTTTCATGCTGACAAATGTGAGTTTAGGTCAAACTAACAGCATGAGGAGCGGTGATCTCCTCCACAGCTCCAGCTCCACCTGAACACACTCAGACATCAACACAACAAGAGATGAGAGCAGGTCAAAGTGCTGACAATGACTCAGCAACACACAGACACACTGAATACATTTAGGAACTAAAAGACACATTTAACTCACTAATGTCTATTTCAGTTCACAAAACTCAGCTGTGTCTCCTGGGGAGTAAAGTCCAAGTCCAGCATGTAGAGGCTGAGTGAATGTGGTCTGGACTCTGTGGAGGAGAGTCATGGTTTCAGAGACGCTGTAGAAGGACAGAATACCTGCTCTGTGATCCAGGTACACTCCGACTCTGGAGGACGGAGGACCTGAGACTGGAGTCTGGATGTTGTTGGACCAGAATTTAAAACTGTTTTCATCACAGTCTAAAGCCCAAGATTTGTTATTGGATCCAAATTCACATTCAACACTCTTCCCTGCTCTGCTGATATTCTTGTATGTGACTGCTACAGAAACTCCTCCTCCCCACTCCACCTCCCAGTAACAACGTCCAGTCAGACTCTCTCTGCTCAGGACCTGAAACCAGTCAGTGAATCTGTCTGGATGATCAGAATAAGACTGAACTTCACTCATTAGTGTAACTTTTCTGTTTCCTTCAGATAAAAACAGTCGTCTTTCTGCTGTGTTTGGATCCAGAGTGATTTCCTGTGAATAACTTAAGAACTCAGTTCTGGTCTTTGGTTCTGGTTCTGGTTGTGGCAGTAAAACATCCACTTTAGTCACTGTCAGTGAGACGTTTGTCCATTCCTGTGTCAGAACGTCCTGTAGCTGATCTCTGAGCTCTGACACAGCTGCTGCCACATCCTCAAAGTATCTCAGAGGACGGATGTTGATGCTGGATGAGTCTGTAGCTTCACTGAGAGCTGACACTGAGGGGTAGTTGTGTAGAAACTGGGTGTGATCCTCTGTGTGTGAGAGCAGCTTCAGCTCAGCGTCTTTCCTCTTCAGCTCAGTGATCTCCTGCTCCAGCTTCTCCTGAAGCTCTTTGACTCGACTCACTTCAGTTTCCTGCTGGGATCTGATCTGCTGCTTCACATCAGACCTTCTTCTCTCCATGAGACGGATCAGCTGAGTGAAGATCTTCTCAGTGTCCTCCACTGCTTTATCAGCAGAGCCGTTGATGGCCTCCACCTCCTGTTGAAGCAGCTTCACATCTTTGTCTCTGTCCTGGATTCTCTGCTGGATTTGTTGTCGACTCAGCTCCAGCTCTCTCTGCCTCTCAGTCCTTTCTGCTGCAGCTGAGACTGTGTCGTGGCCTTTATGTTCATCCACAGAGCAGAGATAACAGATACACTGCTGATCAGTACGGCAGAACATCTTCATCACCTCACCATGACGAGAGCAGATGTTCTCCTGGAGCTTCTCAGAGGGCTCCACCAGCTTGTGTTTCTTCAGTGGAGCTACATCATAATGAGGCTGCAGGTGTTTCTCACAGTAAGAGACCAAACAAACCAAACAGGACTTGACAGCTTTCAGTTTTCTCCCGGTGCAGAAATCACAGGCCACATCTTCAGGTCCAGCATAGCAGTGATCAGCAGGAGCAGCTTGGAGTCCAGTCTTCTTCAGCTGCTCCACTAAAACTGCTAACATGGTGCTTTTCATTAGAACAGGCCTCGGTATGAAGGCCTCCCTACACTGAGGGCAGCTGTAGATGTTCTTCTCATCCTCTCCATCCCAGTGGGATTTAATACAGTTCATACAGTAGCTGTGTCCACAGGTAGTCGTCACCGGATCCTTCAGTAGATCCAGACAGATAGAACAGGAGATGGTTTCCAGATGAAGCCCTTTCTGCTCCATTTCTCCTCTCAGTGACGGCCGTCTGAGTTTCCGTTATTCAAAAGTGAAACTAGTTTTCTGTCTGCTGTAAAAATGTCTCCACCCCCTTCAGACTGTAGATCTGAGGAGACACGTGATCAGAGCAGGAAGAAGAGGGAGAGTCATCAGGAGGAGGAACAGCTGGATTCTGTGTTTAACCTTTTATTTATAATGTAGGTTGGTGAAAGTCTTTATTTGGTTTTAACTGATCAAACTGTATTCGAGTAGTTTTGTCGGTCGGCCGTCACCTTTTACACCCTCGATGAGTTTGACCCTCGACAGTCCAAAGCCCATCGGTGACTTAAAAATATCTGGAGGTGTGAATCATTCTTTGTCTCTATATTATCTAGAGAACCAAAGAAATACATGAGAGCAGACGTCAGCTGGTACGGGACAGTCTGTCTGTCACACGAGAGAATGATGGCACTAATTCAAATGGAATTAGACAGAAGAGTCTTGTATATCAGCCAGACCTTGAAGTTCAGCTGATAACAGGAGTGAATTATCGAGGGACTGTTTCATTTGGCTGTAAACTCTGAGATGGATTAAACTCATCAGTTCCCTCTTACTGCCACTTGGTGCCACCACTGCTTCATGTCTCGTTTTGTGCAGCTTTCAGGACAATTCAGTCAAATCCACTGACAGATAACAGAGTTTGATATGTGAAGGTTGTCTTATAGTCACATGTGCAAACGGGGAGTTTTCTGAGTAAAAAGGACAAACGTTTCCATTTAAGTGACTTCAACAAATCATTTCTAGATTCAGTTATTTATTTTCATTTAAGTACAGCAGTGACAATGATTGAGACCAAAAATGAGTATTTATTTAACACAGATGGGCCGATTGAGACGAATATAAAACATTTCTGTGAACTTCTGAAAACACAACAGATTCAGCCTGAACGTTGTCTGGAAGCTAGCTCGACGGCGCTCTGAGCGTTATTCAGGTCAGCTAATGAAGCTCACAACACAACGTTGTGACGCCAAATACAAGCAGAAATAAAGTTCAGGCTTACCTGTGACAGGTGATCTGAACAGAGCAGCTGTCGGTACAGCAGAACAACAGCGAGGCGTCCTTCCTGTAACCGGCTTCACAGAGTCCACCTACCAAGATGGCGGCCAGGTGACCGTTCCACCCGCCAACTGATGAATGTGAGCGGCAGGAAGTCCGATGCAGACTCTATCTGAGGGTTTAATGTTCCACTACCACCCCCCACACCGCCTTCAATATGGCCGACTCTCCGGGCTGGTTAAGGACTGAGCCAGCGAGTCTGCAGCGTCGTGCTGCTGTAGACCCCCCCTCTGTCAACCCAACCGGTCGAGGCAGATGACCCCCCCAGTCTGGTCCCGTCTGAGCCTTCTGCCTCTTAAATGTGGCCTGGTCATAAAATCAGGAGACCAGACACAGACACAATAAATGTTGTGGGTCCTTTATTCCCCCGACTGCATGAAATAGGCGACATTAACTAGAAAGTTCTACAAAATCAAACAAAAGCTATCTGCCAAATCTCCAACAATAAAATAAATCCAAACATTGACCGATGTCTCCTGAACACTTTCCTTTAAATAAGCTGAACGCTGACCGGCCGTCCCCTTCAGTGATGATGAAGGATGGCACAGGAAAGTCAGCAGCACTTGAATCGCTGAATCGAAGCAGTTCCAGGACCAAAATTACAGAACTATCCGAAGAAAAGAGCAGCGACTCAGCTCTGAATCCAAAGAAAAAACACAACAGTAGGCTGCATTTGCTGAGCCACACAATTCAGTCCCCTCACATGGAAGAGCATTAAGTCACACGACATGTACATTGGTGAAGAAATAAAACACTCCTAAATGACTTTAAACAAATTATTCAAAGGAAGTCATGAAGTCACTCACTTCCGGTGTGGAGCTTCCCGCCAAACACACACGTCTCTCCCCTCTAATTGGTCAGAAACACACAAAACAACATTTTGTTGACATAATCAGCACACTGTGATGTGACTATCTGCAGTATGTACACATTATCAGCATCACGCTGTTCCGGGTTGCTCTCAGCGTGGCGGGAAACCACACACACGGTTTATGACCAACTTGAAAACTCCCGCGACTTCCATCGGCTCTGCAGCTTCCGGTGTCCGAAGTCTCGCGAGATCTAACAGTGCGCTGCTCTTAAAGGGACAGCGTCACGTCAGCAAGTTAACCAGCTTTAAAACATCAAGAATTATTCCCCATGCTACGAATTCATCAGGAAAACCAACTGTGTATGATTTACACTATTTGATTGTCTGCCCACAACTCACCTGGCTCCACGGTCTCTTTAATGGCTCCAAAGTTTGGTCTGGACCTGATCTGTGTGGAAACTGTCTGATGTAACTCAGGTGAAGCTTTGGCTCCATAAAATGACTTTTGTTCAGTGATTCCATGAACTCATTCACTTTATTTACAACCAGTTTGTTTCAGCTCAGAGAGGGAAACGAAATCATGACTCCTGATAACCACAGTTTGATTAAAGCTCATACATCTTTTTACAAGCTGCTTTGTCGGGACAAACACATCCATGAAATATAACAGCTGATTTCTTTCTTTACACTTCAACATTCAGGACACACAGAAGTTTGTTTTCATGCTGACAAATGTGAGTTTAGGTCAAACTAACAGCATGAGGAGCGGTGATCTCCTCCACAGCTCCAGCTCCACCTGAACACACTCAGACATCAACACAACAAGAGATGAGAGCAGGTCAAAGTGCTGACAATGACTCAGCAACACACAGACACACTGAATACATCCAGGAACTAAAAGACACATTTAACTCACTAATGTCTATTTCAGTTTACACAACTCAGCTGTGTCTCCAACAGTAGAGTTAAGCCAGAATCCAGCATGTAGAGGCTGAGTGAATGTGGTCTGGACTCTGTGGAGGAGAGTCATGGTTTCAGAGACGCTGTAGAAGGACAGAATACCTGCTCTGTGATCCAGGTACACTCCGACTCTGGAGGACGGAGGACCTGAGACTGGAGTCTGGAAGCTGTTGGACCAGAATGTAAAACTCTTTTGTTTACAGACTAAAGCCCAAGATTTGTTATTGGATCCAAATTCACATTCATTGAACTTCCCTACTCTGCTGATATTCTTGTATGCGACTGCTACAGAAACTCCTCCTTCTCCTCTCCTCTCCACCTCCCAGTAACAACGTCCAGTCAGACTCTCTCTGCTCAGGACCTGATACCACCAGACAGTGAATCTGTCTGGATGATCAGAATAAGACTGATCTTTAGTCATTAGTGTAACTTTTCTGTTTCCTTCAGATAATAACAGATATCTGTGTGCTGTTTTTGGATCCAGAGTGATTTCCTGTGAATATCTTAAGAATTCAGTTCTGGTCTTTGGTTCTGGTTCTGGTTGTGGCAGTAAAACATCTAATTCAGTTCCAATGAGTGAGACGTTTGTCCATTTCTGTGTCAGAACGTCCTGTAGCTGATCTCTGAGCTCTGACACAGCTGCTGTCACATCCTCAAAGTATCTCAGAGGACGGATGTTGATGCTGGATGAGTCTGTAGCTTCACTGAGAGCTGACACTGAGGGGTAGTTGTGTAGAAACTGGGTGTGATCCTCTGTGTGTGAGAGCAGCTTCAGCTCAGCGTCTTTCCTCTTCAGCTCAGTGATCTCCTGCTCCAGCTTCTCCTGAAGCTCTTTGACTCGACTCACTTCAGTTTCCTGCTGGGATCTGATCTGCTGCTTCACATCAGACCTTCTTCTCTCCATGAGACGGATCAGCTGAGTGAAGATCTTCTCAGTGTCCTCCACTGCTTTATCAGCAGAGCCGTTGATGGCCTCCACCTCCTGTTGAAGCAGCTTCACATCTTTGTCTCTGTCCTGGATTCTCTGCTGGATTTGTTGTCGACTCAGCTCCAGCTCTCTCTGCCTCTCAGTCCTTTCTGCTGCAGCTGAGACTGTGTCGTGGCCTTTATGTTCCTCCACAGAGCAGAGATAACAGATACACTGCTGATCAGTACGGCAGAACATCTTCATCACCTCATCATGACGAGAGCAGATGTTCTCCTGGAGCTTCTCAGAGGGCTCCACCAGCTTGTGTTTCTTCAGTGGAGCTACATCATAATGAGGCTGCAGGTGTTTGTCACAGTAAGAGGCCAAACAAACCAAACAGGACTTGACAGCTTTCCGTTTTCTCCCGGTGCAGAAATCACAGGCCACATCTTCAGGTCCAGCATAGCAGTGATCAGCAGGAGCAGCTTGGAGTCCAGTCTTCTTCAGCTGCTCCACTAAAACTGCTAACATGGTGTTTTTCTCCAGAACAGGCCTCGGTATGAAGGCCTTCCTACACTGAGGGCAGCTGTAGATGTTCTTCTCATCCTCTCCGTCCCAGTGGGATTTAATACAGTTCATACAGTAGCTGTGTCCACAGGTAGTCGTCACCGGATCCTTCAGTAGATCCAGACAGATGGAACAGCAGATGGTTTCCAGATTAAGCCCTTTCTGCTCCATTTCTCCTCTCAGTGACGGCCGTCTGAGTTTCTGTTATCAAAAGTGAAACTAGTTTGCTGTCTGCTGTAAAAATGTCTCCACCCCCTTCAGACTGTAGATCTGAGGAGACACGTGATCAGAGCAGGAAGAAGACAGAGGGTCATCAGGAGGAGGAACAGCTGGATTCTGTGTTAACCGGCTAACACCGGCTAACCGGCTACCGGCTAACACAGCGTTGGAGAATGTTAACATAACCTCAGTTCTGGCACCGAACAGCCGCAACCTTCTGAGGAAGTGTAGCCTCTGAGCAAGTCTGGTACAGAGGAAGTCCACATGATTACTCCACGATAGATTATTGGACACCATAAGGCCCAGGTATTTATACGAGGACTCTCGTTCAATGACGCAGTCGTTAATGATTACCGGGTCATGAGCTGTTATTTCCCTGAGGTCAAAAGTCATCTCCTTTGTCTTTTTAGTGTTTAACACCAAGAAGTTTTTATCACACCAGGTTTTGAAGGAGGCTCTCTCACTGCCGTACACAGAGGGGCAGGAATTTATATCTAGCAGTCTTAGGATGATGGTATCATCTGACATTTTGATGACATGGTTGTTAGGATGTGAACTGTAAAAAGAAGAGGGGAGCTGACGCAGCCCTGGGGCACGCCCGTGCTACACCGCCTCGTGGCTTACAGCGAGCTGTTTACACCGACTTGTTGTGATCTGTTAGTTACGAAAGAATAAAACTGTTTGACGATAAAAGTGTCAACCTTTATATGAATTAGTTTCTGTATGATCAGTCAAGGCTGCACAGTGTTAAAAGCCAAACTAAAATCAGCAAATAAAACACGGGCGTAAGCTTTTGGATTCTCAAGATGTTTGTTGATCACATGGGTGACAGTGATAGCTGCATCCTCTGCACCACGACCTCGTCTGTAAGCAAACTGTAAGGGGCAACGTCAGATTGGACGTGTCAACGATAATTCTTTCTAAACATTTTGTGACATCTGAAGTCAATGAGACTGGCCTGTAGTCACTATCAACCACAATACCAGATTTTTTCCACAGGTCAGGCACTGTATGACTGTAGAAGGCAGCAGCTAACTCGGCTGCGCAGCTTTTAATCAAGAAGGCAGGCGGGCCATCAGGACCGGGTAAAAACAGCGTGCACCTGCTGCGGTGTAATGTGGCGTTCACATTCTCCAGAGGGACCAGTGAATCTAGGATCTAGATCTAGATCTAGGGACATGTGATGCTTCTCATACAGTCCCATAATCTTCTGTTGTCCATTTCCTTAACGCTGTGTGTGGTGCCGGTCCTTTGTTTTCCTCAGCGGGTGATTGAGCTCTCTCTGAGCCACCACGAGAGCCGCTCGGCCTTTGTTTTTAAAAACTTTATTATTGGGGAAATGTAGGATTTCTTTTTTCTCCACTACATTATCCACACAAAAGTTGATATAATGAGTGATGGTTGTTGTGGCTTCTTCTAGATCTAAGCTGTGGAAGAAGCTCCAATCGGTGCTGAGGAAGTAACCACGCAGAGTCTCTGTACTATCCTCAGTCCATCTCAGAACAGTTTTGAGCTGGAGTTTACTGGACTGCAAAGCCGGTTTATAAGGAGGCATAAGGTACACAGTTGAGTGATCCCAGTTAGCAATTGGAGGGAGAATTTTAGGCCTGTAGGCCCCCGCTACATTAACAAAGCATTTGTGGAGTACAGGTGTGTTCCTTGTTGCGTGTTTCACATATTGCTGGAACCCTGGTAAGGCTGGCTCGAACCTAAAACAAAAACCAGGGCCCCCGGAGAGCGCTGAAGTTGGGAGAGGACACAGTCAGATATAATATCCCTGCCAGCGTTACCGCTGGGGGAATATATGCTAAACAGACAATGATATTTCCAAACTCTTTCCCCGAGGAGTCACTTCTGTCAGTGCGGATGCAGGAGAAGCTCTGCAGCTCCACCATCGGGTCCAGTAAAAGACCTGTGTTTAAGATTTGACCAAGGTAGGTTGATTGACATTTTTATTACAGTGGTATTAAACTCATTCTTAACTGAAACCTAACCTATATTGTTAATAGGTCTTTTCTTAAAAGCACTTAATGACTTATGTTCTGCAAAAAATGACAAGATTAGTTGGGGAGGAATATTTTTCTTTATTCAAAGCGTCCACCACACATTCTATCAGACAAAAAAGTGCAACAAATAAAGCGCTTAAAGTGCCTTTTTAAGCAATACAATGTGTGAACACATGAAAAAAATAATGTAATAAACGGTAACAGGTGCAGCTCAGAAGCTGGATAGCATTTTCTAGGTTCTGTGGGCGAGGTTGTTGGCCTGTGGCCTTCTCGGAGGCCTTGATGAATTCTTAGGGGGGCTCCAGGTCGGCCATCTTGATGGCCATTATTGAGAACAGGGTGCCATCCGATGCCAGGCTAATTCTGAGTTTAGTTTTGTTCAGTCCCACAACTGAAAACACCCTCTCAGCATCTGCGTTGGAATGGGGCAACACCAGGATCAGCTTGGTGACGGCAGCAAGCCTCTCGAATTCTTTGGCTGCTGTCACCTACGGGAAGAGAACCAAGAACTAAATGGAAGTACATACCATATTTTTATTGAGGAATACTGTAAGTATACTGTAACAAAGTTCGGATACAACATGTACAGTTTGCTACATGCATGACGCAATTTATGCATGCATCAATTTTAAAGCAACAGATGTAGCCAGAAAAAAAAGAAAAAGTTTACCTTGAGTTTCAGTGTTGCCATTCCATCCCAGAAACTTTCCCTCTCAGTCACGTCCTGAAGGGAGGTCATCGGCACGGTCTGATAATTGAGAAACTCCTCACCCAGGTGGTCATGCTCCTCCGGCCCATGTTATGGGAGGAGACGGGAAAACCTGTTTATGAAAGGAGAGTTACAGGTGTGTTGTCATCAACCAGCAGCAGTTCATACACATATTTCAGATAAAGCCATGTCAGAATAACTCGTGTGCTTTTAGGAGGGAACATACCTCATCATAAAACATATTTTAGCCTAGATGATAAAAAAAACGAACCTTCCAACAAAGTACAGGACATCCTCAATGCTGCTTTCAGCCCTCTGTTGTACATCTACGGATCAGTGGCTCTTCAAGTGGTCAACTGTTTGTGTTTCTTCCCCGGCCGGCTCGTTCTTCTTACCTTGGTGAAATAAAAATTCATCTGTACATAAAAATATATCAAATATAACTTCTGACCAACTCATATAAATTTCAGGCTTAAAAATACAACTTTGGTACAAACCACGCCCACTCTCGGTTTAGGTCCCGCCCCTTGTGAGGAGGAAGACAGATATGAATGATGTAGATGGTTGAACACAAACAACCGTCACGGTCACTCTGACAGCAGTTTAGGGTCAAAGATCAACCTTCACGTGGACGTTTTTGGACTCTGGCAGGAAGTCAGAGAACAGGAAGGTCTTACAAATGCCCCCTGGGGGTTCCACAGGGTGTGAATCTGTGTCACAAATCTGCTCAATGAAACGCTGACATGGCAGTTGGTGCTCGATGCATCTCATGACTGTCAGGTTTCATTTCAGTTCATTCTGGTGTTTAGTGTTCTGTCTTTGTCACTTCCTGTTTTATTTTGAAGTCCTGGTCCTGTCCTGTTCCCCGTTACTTTACTTCCTGGTTGTGTCCCATGTTGACTGCCTTCCCTGCCCTAATGTGGATCACCTGTGTCACCTGTGTCCTGGTCAGATCTTTGTCTGCGCTGTCCCCTCCATTGTTGTTCTGATCCATGTCTGTTGTCCCACGTTCTGCTGTCTCTCAGCCTGTTCAGTTCATGTTGTCATTTTGGTTCTGATTAAAGTTTCTTATCGTCACCTACCTGGTTCCTGGCTGCTGCATCTGGGTCCTCATCCTGCAACACTACACCTCATTTTCTCGTGACAAAGATGTTGATGACAATGATGACAATTTCTGTCTCCTTCACAGTTCCACTAAATCCTTCATATTGTTTCTGCACATTTCTTTAATCCACATTCTCATTATTTTGTAAAGTTTGTCAGGTTTTTATTAAAATATCAAATTATTGATGTGTCAGTCAAAAGTCATGGGTTAACTGGTGATAGTTTCAGGGGTTGAATCCAGCTGTTCCTCCTCCTGATGACCCTCCCTCTTCTACCTGCTCTGATCACGTGTCTCCTCAGATCTACAGTCTGAAGGGGGTGGAGTCATTTTTACAGCAGACAGAAAACTAGTTTCACTTTTGAATAACGGAAACTCTGACACGTTGTCACTGAGAGGAGAAATGGAGCAGAAAGGAGTTAATCTGGACCAGGAAACCTTCTCCTGTTCCATCTGTCTGGATCTACTGAAGGATCCGGTGACGACTACCTGTGGACACAGCTACTGTATGAACTGTATTAAATCCCACTGGGACGGAGAGGATGAGAAGAAAATCTACAGCTGCCCTCAGTGTAGGAAGGCCTTCATACCGAGGCCTGTTCTGGAGAAAAGCACCATGTTAGCAGTTTTAGTGGAGCAGCTGAAGAAGACTGGACTCCAAGCTGCTCCTGCTGATCACTGCTATGCTGGACCTGAAGATGTGGCCTGTGATTTCTGCACCGGGAGAAAACTGAAAGCTGTCAAGTCCTGTTTGGTTTGTTTGGCCTCTTACTGTGAAAAACACCTGCAGCCTCATTATGATGTAGCTCCACTGAAGAAACACAAGCTGGTGGATCCCTCTGAGAAGCTCCAGGAGAACATCTGCTCTCGTCATGATGAGGTGATGAAGATGTTCTGCCGTACTGATCAGCAGTGTATCTGTTATCTCTGCTCTGTGGATGAACATAAAGGCCACGACACAGTCTCAGCTGCAGCAGAAAGGACTGAGAGGCAGAGAGAGCTGGAGCTGAGTCGACAACAAATCCAGCAGAGAATCCAGGACAGAGACAAAGATGTGAAGCTGCTTCAACAGGAGGTGGAGGCCATCAACGGCTCTGCTGATAAAGCAGTGGAGGACGCTGAGAAGATCTTCACTCAGCTGATCCGTCTCATGGAGAGAAGAAGGTCTGATGTGAAGCAGCAGATCAGATCCCAGCAGGAAACTGAAGTGAGTCGAGTCAAAGAGCTTCAGGAGAAGCTGGAGCAGGAGATCACTGAGCTGAAGAGGAAAGACGCTGAGCTGAAGCTGCTCTCACACACAGAGGATCACACCCAGTTTCTACACAACTACCCCTCAGTGTCAGCTCTCAGTGAAGCTACAGACTCATCCAGCATCAACATCCGTCCTCTGAGATACTTTGAGGATGTGACAGCAGCTGTGTCAGAGCTCAGAGATCAGCTACAGGACGTTCTGACACAGAAATGGACAAACGTCTCACTGACAGTGACTGAAGTGGATGTTTTACTGCCACAACCAGAACCAGAACCAAAGAGCAGAACTGAGTTCTTAAGATATTCACAGGATATCACTCTGGATCCAAACACAGTAAACAGATATCTGTTATTATCTGAAGGAAACAGAAAAGTTACACGAATGAGTGAAGTTCAGTCTTATTCTGATCATCCAGACAGATTCATTGGCTGGTGTCAGGTCCTGAGCAGAGAGAGTCTGACTGGACGTTGTTACTGGGAGGTGGAGTGGAGAGGAGGAGTTTCTGTAGCAGTCACATACAAGAATATCAGCAGAGCAGGGAGCTCTAATGAATGTGGATTTGGATCCAATAACAAATCTTGGGCTTTAATCTGTGACCAAAACTGTTTTACATTCTGGTCCAACAGCTTCCAGACTCCAGTCTCAGGTCCTCCGTCCTCCAGAGTCGGAGTGTACCTGGATCACAGAGCAGGTATTCTGTCCTTCTACAGCGTCTCTGAAACCATGACTCTCCTCCACAGAGTCCAGACCACATTCACTCAGCCTCTACATGCTGGACTTGGACTTTACTCCACCGGAGACACAGCTGAGTTGTGTAAACTGAAATAGACGTTAGTGAGTTAAATGTGTCTTTTAGTTCCTGGATGTATTCAGTGTGTCTGTGTGTTGCTGAGTCATTGTCAGCACTTTGACCTGCTCTCATCTCTTGTTGTGTTGATGTCTGAGTGTGTTCAGGTGGAGCTGGAGCTGTGGAGGAGATCACCGCTCCTCATGCTGTTAGTTTGACCTAAACTCACATTTGTCAGCATGAAAACAAACTTCTGTGTGTCCTGAATGTTGAAGTGTAAAGAAAGAAATCAGCTGTTATATTTCATGGATGTGTTTGTCCCGACAAAGCAGCTTGTAAAAAGATGTATGAGCTTTAATCAAACTGTGGTTATCAGGAGTCATGATTTCGTTTCCCTCTCTGAGCTGAAACAAACTGGTTGTAAATAAAGTGAATGAGTTCATGGAATCACTGAACAAAAGTCATTTTATGGAGCCAAAGCTTCACCTGAGTTACATCAGACAGTTTCCACACAGATCAGGTCCAGACCAAACTTTGGAGCCATTAAAGAGACCGTGGAGCCAGGTGAGTTGTGGGCAGACAATCAAATAGTGTAAATCATACACAGTTGGTTTTCCTGATGAATTCGTAGCATGGGGAATAATTCTTGATGTTTTAAAGCTGGTTAACTTGCTGACGTGACGCTGTCCCTTTAAGAGCAGCGCACTGTTAGATCTCGCGAGACTTCGGACACCGGAAGCTGCAGAGCCGATGGAAGTCGCGGGAGTTTTCAAGTTGGTCATAAACCGTGTGTGTGGTTTCCCGCCACGCTGAGAGCAACCCGGAACAGCGTGATGCTGATAATGTGTACATACTGCAGATAGTCACATCACAGTGTGCTGATTATGTCAACAAAATGTTGTTTTGTGTGTTTCTGACCAATTAGAGGGGAGAGACGTGTGTGTTTGGCGGGAAGCTCCACACCGGAAGTGAGTGACTTCATGACTTCCTTTGAATAATTTGTTTAAAGTCATTTAGGAGTGTTTTATTTCTTCACCAATGTACATGTCGTGTGACTTAATGCTCTTCCATGTGAGGGGACTGAATTGTGTGGCTCAACAAATGCAGCCTACTGTTGTGTTTTTTCTTTGGATTCAGAGCTGAGTCGCTGCTCTTTTCTTCGGATAGTTCTGTAATTTTGGTCCTGGAACTGCTTCGATTCAGCGATTCAAGTGCTGCTGACTTTCCTGTGCCATCCTTCATCATCACTGAAGGGGACGGCCGGTCAGCGTCCAGCTTATTTAAAGGAAAGTGTTCAGGAGACATCGGTCAATGTTTGGATTTATTTTATTGTTGGAGATTTGGCAGATAGCTTTTGTTTGATTTTGTAGAACTTTCTAGTTAATGTCGCCTATTTCATGCAGTCGGGGGAATAAAGGACCCACAACATTTATTGTGTCTGTGTCTGGTCTCCTGATTTTATGACCAGGCCACATTTAAGAGGCAGAAGGCTCAGACGGGACCAGACTGGGGGGGTCATCTGCCTCGACCGGTTGGGTTGACAGAGGGGGGGTCTACAGCAGCACGACGCTTGTTGTTAAATCTAAAACGGAAAGAATCCAGATCGTAGTGAAAGCTGCTGTACATCATTCTGAGTTGAACGAGGTGACCTCAGTGTTGAAGCGGTCAGGATCAGGGTTGGAACGGATAGCCGTGATAATGTGACTGATATTACAGTGAAATGCGAGAAGTTTGTTAATAAACCAGATATCATTTGTGTGTAAACATGGTTAAAGCCCGCACTAGATTTCAGGATAGGTGGATACAACTATCAGATATGACAGGAAAGAGAAGGAATTGCACACAGAGAGATGGGAAAAGGAGCTGAACTTCAGTGTGTAACTGTAGAAATATGGACAGAGGGAGGTGAGCTGGTGATTACCAATTCCTACAATCCATGTTAAAAACTTCAGAGAATTCTGTTTTCACAAATGTGCTTATATGTGGGGATTTTAATGAGCGTAGCACTTTGTGGGGAGGAAGGAAAACTGATTTAAATGGTGAAGACACAGAAAAACTTTTTAATGAAAGGAACATGGTGTGTTTAAATGATGGGAGAGGAACCAGAACGGACGTTCGCACAGGAAAGACTTCAACACTTCGTTTAATGTTTGTGTCTCGGCAACTGGCAGGGAAATGTGAGTGGGGCGTGTCAGAGGAATCTTCTGTTGGGAATGATCACCATCCAGCTTTTTGGAAAATGATGAAAAGTACTTACCAAGGATGCACAGTAGGGAAATGGATGTTTGCTAAGGCGAATTGGGAATTGTTTGAATATATACGTGAGCGTGAAATGCACAGAGTCGATCTGAAAGAGAGTACAGAGGAAATTTAGAGAATGATTAAAAATGTACAGTTAAAAGCGGCCCATGAGGCAATCCCTAAAAGCAAAGGAAAGATTAAGAGAACTGCACGGAAGAATGTTCTAAGGCAGTTAAAGAAAAGGAACAAAGCTTTTAAAATGCTAAGACAGACTCATCATTTCCAAAACTTAATGAAGTATAAGCGAGCTCAGGCAAAAGTTTGGAAAACTATTCGTCGTGCTAAAAGAACAAGTTGGAAAACATTTTGCAATGAAATTGGAAGAACAACTCCAATTGATGATATCTGGAATATGATAAAGAGAATGAGAGGAATCCAAAGAGAGAGACAATCTCCAGTACTAAAGAGCGGGATAGAAACAGCAGTGTCTGATGAAGAGAAAGAGGAAATGATGCAAAATTCATAGCTCAGAAAACTTGAGTGAGGAGGGGAAAAGGGGAGGGCTTTAACAAAATCAGAGAACTCTGGTGTTCTTGGAGGAAAAATAACTTTAGCGGTATAATGGATGCTTCCTTTCCAATGGTAGGAATGGAAAGGGCCACATTGAGATCAGGACAGGACGAAATGTGTGATGCCGTGCTGAAACATCTTCATGTTCATCTTCATCTTATGGTTCCAGCAGCTCTGCGGGGCCACGAGGAGCCGTGTGAAATGTCCTTCAAGGAGAAGGCAAACCATTTGCCAGGTTAGCGTTCGATGTGATATTTAGCCTTCTGCCACTTCATGAGTAGAAACCTAAGGCTTGTGGTCGTCCTTCCAAAAGGCCCTGCTGCATCAGCATGTTGAACCATTTATGCTAACCTGATGTGCTGAGTCTGTGAAGGAAAAAAGTTCAGCATGGGGTTCACAACCAGAGCTAACCTTAACAGATTTCTCACACACAGCAGGTGGATTCACTTTTCTAACAAGTGCTGTGGACTGCACTAAAGAAGCTGCCTCTTTTAGAGCCACTGATCCGCAGATGTACAACAGAGGGCTGAAAGCAGCATTGAGGATGTCCTGTACTTTGTTGGAAGGTTCGTTTTTTTTATCATCTTGGCTAAAATACATTTTATGATGAGGTATGTTCCCTCCTAAAAGCACGAGTTATTCTGACACGGCTTTAAGAACAGCTAAAAGAACACTGTTTCTACAAACAAGGCGAGAGAGGAAGCCTGACAACAAATTTAGATCCTATATAACATATTTTTTTTTACGGTGAGCAGATTTTGATTTCCAGAAAAGAGGACACTCGGCCCGGCCACGAGATTAAATGATTAAATGACTACTTAAACGATACTCGCTGTTTACTGAAAGATTCCTTATAGTTTTTATACATTTAAAGTTTATATGTATGGACAGAATATCTTGTTATATCACAAAATAAAATCTCTCATATATAAATGTAAAATGTCTGTAATAAAATAATGTGAATAATTTCTGTGTTAGAACTCAGTGAACTGTGCTGAACTGCTCTCAGCTCCACTGCCTTTTTCTGTTTCTGTCCATATGAGCTGTGAGGTCCAGCACCTTTATTGGACACAGACACATTTGTCCCAGCTTGGAGCTGAACACTCCATCTACCGTCTCTCTCTTTTTAATAAACACATTAGTTGAAGATTGTATGCACTTATTGTCTAACACACAGTCTTTGAATCTTACTGGTGGCCTGATAACTCGGCCCCTTCTGGTTTGGCCCATCTGTGGAGGAGATGAAGCTCCACACATGCAGCCTCATCAGCAGGTGCTGTGTTGTCTCTGATGGTTAGAATGACTGACCACTGATTTCAAATATGTCTCCTCCTGCTTTCAGCCCAGGGAGCTCTGGCATTTCATCAGATGGTTGGCTCCCTCTGGTGGCGGGGTTGGAACTGCTGGCAAGTTGCACAGATGCAGCCATTGTCTGGTGTCCCTTGTCATACCTGGCCAACACCAGTGTCCTCTGGCCAGAGCTTTGGTGTGCTGCATGCAGCCTCTGTGACATGTCTGAGCTCAGTTCGCTCGGCAGAATGATTCTGTCTCTTATTGACACTGTGTCACCTTTTTGTCGACTTGTTTCCTGTGCTGTGGCCAGGCTCGCCTGTGAATGTCCAGCAATGTCTGCAATATGTCGTGCTTTAACTGTGCCAGAGTCTCTGTGCTGAGGGCCTCTGTTGGCTCCAGAGTGTAGATCACTTTTTCATCCAAACTGTCACGCTGCCTCTGTTGCTCTTGTGTAGTTGCTCGTGCGATCAGTAACTCTTTACCTGGCGTGTAGATTATATTCAGGTCGTAACGTTACAGCTGATGTAACATCCGCTGTGGACGGAGCTGTTCCCAGTGGCTTTCCAAAGGTTTGTGATCCGACTGCACAGGCGTACTGATGAAAGCGTTTGACTGAAATCACAATAGCCAGAAGCTCCTGTCTGTTGGAGCTCTGGATGCAGAGGCAATAGGATGTCCATCTTGCATTAGACGTGCAGCTAAACCGTCCTCGGATGCATCTGCTTGTATCACGGCAGCTTTCTTTGGGTCACACAATTTGAGAACAGGGGCTGTTATGAGTGCCTTCTTTTGTTTCTTTACAGCTCCCTCATTGCCACACACGGCTCTTTCTCAACAGCCGCCTCAACGGTGCTGTGGCTGTCGTTCTGTGAGAGATACTTGATCATCCCAAGCATGCGTTGCAGTGCAGGTCTGTCCGTGGGTGAAGGCATGTCAACTACTGCCTTAACTTTTGCATTGTCCACTTCAACACCGTCTGAGGTCACAACATGGCCCGTGTATCTGACGCCGTTCACCTCGTCTCGGATCTTCTCTTTGCTCAGGTCATCACTTCATCATGTTCCTTTTTCTGTGGATGCAGCGATAATCATCAGCAATTATGTGAACACCCGTGATGTCACCAAATGTTTCACAGTTGCGCTGCTGGAAAACTTCCCTCGCAGACTTGATCCCAAATGGTAGGTGCTGAAACCTTCTCGTCTGGCACTGTGAAGAGTTTCTTTCCAGAAAGTTTACACAACACCTCATCTGCTGTGGGAATTGAGTGATGCTGTCTCATAACAGCTTTATTTAAGTGTGAAGGATTGAGGCAAACCCTCAACGTCTTCTTGTCTTTCTTCTCAGTGACTACAAGGCCACTGACCATGTTGTTGGCTCAGTTACTGTGAAATAACTTCTGCTTTTAAGAGGTCGTCCTGCATCCTTGCCTGGGATAGCTGTGTCTGAGTGGTTTGGTATGTGGAACAGCAGGTTGGATTTGGTTTGGGCAGTGGAGCACTTGAGTGAAACTGTTCCTTCTGGTTTCGCCGAACTCCGCCGTACGCCACTAACACAATCTTTGTCGGTTTCAGTTGAGAGCTTATTCCTTATTTCTTTGCTGAGCTGGTTTCAGGACTGGTGTTTCCAGTTTCCAGGACTCAGCGTGTGAAGGCAGAAATGAGCAGCCTGACGTAGAGAAAGCAGAGCTCTGTGTCTCCATGTTACAACTCTTGGTGTCATCAGGAATGTGGATCTGAGTTTCTGACTGAATCTACCTTTGGACAGATCAGTAAAGTCAGTTCAGTTCAATTCAAAAAAACTTTATTGTCAACAGACAGTGACAGAAAGTTGATTTCAGTTTGGGCTCAAAAAACAAAAAACACCTGAAAGACATGAAATACACATTCAGACCCATCAGACAGATGAAATCATCAGATATGAACTCATTCACTTTATTTACAACCAGTTTGTTTCAGCTCAGAGAGGGAAACGAAATCATGACTCCTGATAACCACAGTTTGATTAAAGCTCATACATCTTTTTACAAGCTGCTTTGTCGGGACAAACACATCCATGAAATATAACAGCTGATTTCTTTCTTTACACTTCAACATTCAGGACACACAGAAGTTTGTTTTCATGCTGACAAATGTGAGTTTAGGTCAAACTAACAGCATGAGGAGCGGTGATCTCCTCCACAGCTCCAGCTCCACCTGAACACACTCAGACATCAACACAACAAGAGATGAGAGCAGGTCAAAGTGCAGACAATGATTCAGCAACACACAGACACACTGAATACATTCAGGAACTAAAAGACACATTTAACTCACTAACGTCTATTTCAGTTCAAAGAACTCAGCTGTGTTTCCAACAGTAGAGTTAAGCCAGAGTCCAGCATGTAGAGGCTGAGTGAATGTGGTCTGGACTCTGTGGAGGAGAGTCATGGTTTCAGAGACGCTGTAGAAGGACAGAATACCTGCTCTGTGATCCAGGTACACTCCGACTCTGGAGGACGGAGGACCTGAGACTGGAGTCTGGATTCTGTTGAACCAGAATGTAAAACTGTTTTGTTTACAGTCTAAAGCCCAAGATTTGTTATTGAATCCAAATGCAGATTCATTACTCTTCCCTACTCTGCTGATATTCTTGTATGTGACTGCTATAAAAACTCTCTCTCCTCTCCACTCCACCTCCCAGTAACAACGTCCAGTCAGACTCTCTCTGCTCAGGACCTGACAATAGTAAGTGAATCTGTCTGGATGATCAGAATAAGACTGAACTTCACTCATTCGAGTAACTTTTCTGTTTCCTTCAGATAATAACAGATATCTGTGTGCTGTGTTTGGATCCAGAGTGATTTCCTGTGAATATCTTAAGAACTCAGTTCTGGTCTTTGGTTCTGGTTCTGGTTCTGACAGTGAAACATCCACGTCAGTCACTGTCAGTGAGACGTTTGTCCATTCCTGTCTCAGAACGTCCTGTAGCTGATCTCTGAGCTCTGACACAGCTGCTGTCACATCCTCAAAGTATCTCAGAGGACGGATGTTGATGCTGGATGAGTCTGTAGCTTCACTGAGAGCTGACACTGAGGGGTAGTTGTGTAGAAACTGGGTGTGATCCTCTGTGTGTGAGAGCAGCTTCAGCTCAGCGTCTTTCCTCTTCAGCTCAGTGATCTCCTGCTCCAGCTTCTCCTGAAGCTCTTTGACTCGACTCACTTCAGTTTCCTGCTGGGATCTGATCTGCTGCTTCACATCAGACCTTCTTCTCTCCATGAGACGGATCAGCTGAGTGAAGATCTTCTCAGTGTCCTCCACTGCTTTATCAGCAGAGCCGTTGATGGCCTCCACCTCCTGTTGAAGCAGCTTCACATCTTTGTCTCTGTCCTGGATTCTCTGCTGGATTTGTTGTCGACTCAGCTCCAGCTCTCTCTGCCTCTCAGTCCTTTCTGCTGCAGCTGAGACTGTGTCGTGGCCTTTATGTTCCTCCAGAGAGCAGAGATAACAGATACACTGCTGATCAGTACGGCAGAACATCTTCATCACCTCATCATGACGAGAGCAGATGTTCTCCTGGAGCTTCTCAGAGGGCTCCACCAGCTTGTGTTTCTTCAGTGGAGCTACATCATAATGAGGCTGCAGGTGTTTCTCACAGTAAGAGACCAAACAAACCAGACAGGACTTGACAGCTTTCAGTTTTCTCCCGGTGCAGAAATCACAGGCCACATCTTCAGGTCCAGCATAGCAGTGATCAGCAGGAGCAGCTTGGAGTCCAGTCTTCTTCAGCTGCTCCACTAAAACTGCTAACATGGTGTTTTTCTCCAGAACAGGCCTCGGTATGAAGGCCTCCCTACACTGAGGGCAGCTGTAGATTTTCTTCTCATCCTCTCCATCCCAGTGGGATTTAATACAGTCCATACAGTAGCTGTGTCCACAGGTAGTCGTCACCGGATCCTTCAGTAGATCCAGACAGATGGAACAGGAGAAGGTTTCCTGGTCCAGCTGAACTCCTTTCTGCTCCATTTCTCCTCTCAGTGACGGCCGTCTGAGTTTCTGTTATCAAAAGTGAAACTAGTTTGCTGTCTGCTGTAAAAATGTCTCCACCCCCTTCAGACTGTAGATCTGAGGAGACACGTGATCAGAGCAGGAAGAAGAGGGAGGGTCATCAGGAGGAGGAACAGCTGGATTCTGTGTTTAACCTTTTATTTATAATGTAGGTTGGTGAAAGTCTTTATTTGGTTTTAACTGATCAAACTGTATTCGAGTAGTTTTGTCGGTCGGCCGTCACCTTTTACACCCTCGATGAGTTTGACCCTCGACAGTCCAAAGCCCATCGGTGACTTAAAAATATCTGGAGGTGTGAATCATTCTTTGTCTCTATATTATCTAGAGAACCAAAGAAATACATGAGAGCAGACGTCAGCTGGTACGGGACAGTCTGTCTGTCACATGAGAGAATGATGGCACTAATTCAAATGGAATTAGACAGAAGAGTCTTGTATATCAGCCGGACCTTGAAGTTCAGCTGATAACAGGAGTGAATTATCGAGGGACTGTTTCATTTGGCTGTAAACTCTGAGATGGATTAAACTCATCAGTTCCCTCTTACTGCCACTTGGTGCCACCACTGCTTCATGTCTCGTTTTGTGCAGCTTTCAGGACAATTCAGTCAAATCCACTGACAGATAACAGAGTTTGATATGTGAAGGTTGTCTTATAGTCACATGTGCAAACGGGGAGTTTTCTGAGTAAAAAGGACAAACGTTTCCATTTAAGTGACTTCAACAAATCATTTCTAGATTCAGTTATTTATTTTCATTTAAGTACAGCAGTGACAATGATTGAGACCAAAAATGAGTATTTATTTAACACAGATGGGCCGATTGAGACGAATATAAAACATTTCTGTGAACTTCTGAAAACACAACAGATTCAGCCTGAACGTTGTCTGGAAGCTAGCTCGACGGCGCTCTGAGCGTTATTCAGGTCAGCTAATGAAGCTCACAACACGACGTTGTGACGCCAAATACAAGCAGAAATAAAGTTCAGGCTTACCTGTGACAGGTGATCTGAACAGAGCAGCTGTCGGTACAGCAGAACAACAGCGAGGCGTCCTTCCTGTAACCGGCTTCACAGAGTCCACCTACCAAGATGGCGGCCAGGTGAACGTTCCACCCGCCAACTGATGAATGTGAGCGGCAGGAAGTCCGATGCAGACTCCATCTGAGGGTTTAATGTTCCACTACCACCCCCCACACCGCCTTCAATATGGCCGACTCTCCGGGCTGGTTAAGGACTGAGCCAGCGAGTCTGCAGCGTCGTGCTGCTGTAGACCCCCCCTCTGTCAACCCAACCGGTCGAGGCAGATGACCCCCCCAGTCTGGTCCCGTCTGAGCCTTCTGCCTCTTAAATGTGGCCTGGTCATAAAATCAGGAGACCAGACACAGACACAATAAATGTCGTGGGTCCTTTATTCCCCCGACTGCATGAAATAGGCGACATTAACTAGAAAGTTCTACAAAATCAAACAAAAGCTATCTGCCAAATCTCCAACAATAAAATAAATCCAAACATTGACCGATGTCTCCTGAACACTTTCCTTTAAATAAGCTGGACGCTGACCGGCCGTCCCCTTCAGTGATGATGAAGGATGGCACAGGAAAGTCAGCAGCACTTGAATCGCTGAATCGAAGCAGTTCCAGGACCAAAATTACAGAACTATCCGAAGAAAAGAGCAGCGACTCAGCTCTGAATCCAAAGAAAAAACACAACAGTAGGCTGCATTTGTTGAGCCACACAATTCAGTCCCCTCACATGGAAGAGCATTAAGTCACACGACATGTACATTGGTGAAGAAATAAAACACTCCTAAATGACTTTAAACAAATTGTTCAAAGGAAGTCATGAAGTCACTCACTTCCGGTGTGGAGCTTCCCGCCAAACACACACGTCTCTCCCCTCTAATTGGTCAGAAGCACACAAAACAACATTTTGTTGACATAATCAGCACACTGTGATGTGACTATCTGCAGTATGTACACATTATCAGCATCACGCTGTTCCGGGTTGCTCTCAGCGTGGCGGGAAACCACACACACGGTTTATGACCAACTTGAAAACTCCCGCGACTTCCATCGGCTCTGCAGCTTCCGGTGTCAGAAGTCTCGCGAGATCTAACAGTGCGCTGCTCTTAAAGGGACAGCGTCACGTCAGCAAGTTAACCAGCTTTAAAACATCAAGAATTATTCCCCATGCTACGAATTCATCAGGAAAACCAACTGTGTATGATTTACACTATTTGATTGTCTGCCCACAACTCACCTGGCTCCACGGTCTCTTTAATGGCTCCAAAGTTTGGTCTGGACCTGATCTGTGTGGAAACTGTCTGATGTAACTCAGGTGAAGCTTTAGCTCCATAAAATGACTTTTGTTCAGTGATTCCATGAACTCATTCACTTTATTTACAACCAGTTTGTTTCAGCTCAGAGAGGGAAACGAAATCATGACTCCTGATAACCACAGTTTGATTAAAGCTCATACATCTTTTTACAAGCTGCTTTGTCGGGACAAACACATCCATGAAATATAACAGCTGATTTCTTTCTTTACACTTCAACATTCAGGACACACAGAAGTTTGTTTTCATGCTGACAAATGTGAGTTTAGGTCAAACTAACAGCATGAGGAGCTGTGATCTCCTCCACAGCTCCAGCTCCACCTGAACACACTCAGATATCAACACAACAAGAGATGAGAGCAGGTCAAAGTGCTGACAATGATTCAGCAACACACAGACACACTGAATACATTCAGGAACTAAAAGACACATTTAACTCACTAATGTCTATTTCAGTTTACACAACTCAGCTGTGTTTCCAACAGTAGAGTTAAGCCAGAATCCAGCATGCAGAGGCTGAGTGAATGTGGTCTGGACTCTGTGGAGGAGAGTCATGGTTTCAGAGACGCTGTAGAAGGACAGAATACCTGCTCTGTGATCCAGGTACACTCCGACTCTGGAGGACGGAGGACCTGAGACTGCAGTCTGGATGTTGTTGGACCAGAATGTAAAACTCTTTTGTTTACAGACTAAAGCCCAAGATTTGTTATTGGATCCAAATTCACATTCATTGAACTTCCCTACTCTGCTGATATTCTTGTATGCGACTGCTACAGAAACTCCTCCTCTCCTCTCCACCTCCCAGTAACAACGTCCTGTCAGACTCTCTCTGCTCAGGACCTGATACCACCAGACAGTGAATCTGTCTGGATGATCAGAATAAGACTGATCTTTAGTCATTAGTGTAACTTTTCTGTTTCCTTCAGATAAAAACAGATATCTGTGTGCTGTTTTTGGATCCAGAGTGATTTCCTGTGAATATCTTAAGAATTCAGTTCTGGTCTTTGGTTCTGGTTCTGGTTGTGGCAGTAAAACATCTAATTCAGTTCCAATGAGTGAGACGTTTGTCCATTCCTGTCTCAGAACGTCCTGTAGCTGATCTCTGAGCTCTGACACAGCTGCTGTCACATCCTCAAAGTATCTCAGAGGACGGATGTTGATGCTGGATGAGTCTGTAGCTTCACTGAGAGCTGACACTGAGGGGTAGTTGTGTAGAAACTGGGTGTGATCCTCTGTGTGTGAGAGCAGCTTCAGCTCAGCGTCTTTCCTCTTCAGCTCAGTGATCTCCTGCTCCAGCTTCTCCTGAAGCTCTTTGACTCGACTCACTTCAGTTTCCTGCTGGGATCTGATCTGCTGCTTCACATCAGACCTTCTTCTCTCCATGAGACGGATCAGCTGAGTGAAGATCTTCTCAGTGTCCTCCACTGCTTTATCAGCAGAGCCGTTGATGGCCTCCACCTCCTGTTGAAGCAGCTTCACATCTTTGTCTCTGTCCTGGATTCTCTGCTGGATTTGTTGTCGACTCAGCTCCAGCTCTCTCTGCCTCTCAGTCCTTTCTGCTGCAGCTGAGACTGTGTCGTGGCCTTTATGTTCCTCCAGAGAACAGAGAAAACAGATACACTGCTGATCAGTACGGCAGAACATCTTCATCACCTCATCATGACGAGAGCAGATGTTCTCCTGGAGCTTCTCAGAGGGCTCCACCAGCTTGTGTTTCTTCAGTGGAGCTACATCATAATGAGGCTGCAGGTGTTTCTCACAGTAAGAGGCCAAACAAACCAAACAGGACTTGACAGCTTTCAGTTTTCTCCCGGTGCAGAAATCACAGGCCACATCTTCAGGTCCAGCATAGCAGTGATCAGCAGGAGCAGCTTGGAGTCCAGTCTTCTTCAGCTGCTCCACTAAAACTGCTAACATGGTGTTTTTCTCCAGAACAGGCCTCGGTATGAAGGCCTTCCTACACTGAGGGCAGCTGTAGATGTTCTTCTCATCCTCTCCGTCCCAGTGGGATTTAATACAGTTCATACAGTAGCTGTGTCCACAGGGAATAGTCACCGGATCCTTCAGTAGATCCAGACAGATAGAACAGCAGATGGTTTCCAGATGAAGCCCTTTCTGCTCCATTTCTCCTCTCAGTGACAGCCGTCTGAGTTTCTGTTATCAAAAGTGAAACTAGTTTGCTGTCTGCTGTAAAAATGTCTCCACCCCCTTCAGACTGTAGATCTGAGGAGACACGTGATCAGAGCAGGAAGAAGAGGGAGGATCATCAGGAGGAGGAACAGCTGGATTCTGTGTTAACCGGCTAACACCGGCTAACCGGCTACCGGCTAACACAGCGTTGGAGAATGTTAACATAACCTCAGTTCTGGCACCGAACAGCCGCAACCTTCTGAGGAAGTGTAGCCTCTGAGCAAGTCTGGTACAGAGGAAGTCCACATGATTACTCCACGATAGATTATTGGACACCATAAGGCCCAGGTATTTATATGAGGACTCTCGTTCAATGACGCAGTCGTTAATGATTACCGGGTCATGAGCTGTGATTTCCCTGAGGTCAAAAGTCATCTCCTTTGTCTTTTTAGTGTTTAACACCAAGAAGTTTTTATCACACCAGGTTTTGAAGGAGGCTCTCTCACTGCCGTACACAGAGGGGCAGGAATTTATATCTAGCAGTCTTAGGATGATGGTATCGTCTGAAAATTTGATGACATGGTTGTTAGGATGTGAACTGTAAAAAGAAGAGGGGAGCTGACGCAGCCCTGGGGCACGCCTTTGCTACACCGCCTCGTGGCTGACAGCGAGCTGTTTACACCGACTTGTTGTGATCTGTTAGTTACGAAAGAATAAAACTGTTTGATGATAAAAGTGTCAACCTTTATATGAATTAGTTTCTGTATGATCAGTCAAGGCTGCACAGTGTTAAAAGCCAAACTAAAATCAGCAAATAAAACACGGGCGTAAGCTTTTGGATTCTCAAGATGTTTGTTGATCACATGGGTGACAGTGATAGCTGCATCCTCTGCACCACGACCTCGTCTGTAAGCAAACTGTAAGGGGCAACGTCAGATTGGACGTGTCAACGATAATTCTTTCTAAACATTTTGTGACATCTGAAGTCAATGAGACTGGCCTGTAGTCACTATCAACCACAATACCAGATTTTTTCCACAGGTCAGGCACTGTATGACTGTAGAAGGCAGCAGCTAACTCGGCTGCGCAGCTTTTAATCAAGAAGGCAGGCGGGCCATCAGGACCGGGCAAAAACAGCGTGCACCTGCTGCGGTGTAATGTGGCGTTCACATTCTCCAGAGGGACGAGTGAATCTAGGATCTAGATCTAGATCTAGGGACATGTGATGCTTCTCATACAGTCCCATAATCTTCTGTTGTCCATTTCCTTAACGCTGTGTGTGGTGCCGGTCCTTTGCTTTCCTCAGCAGGTGATTGAGCTCTCTCTGAGCCACCACGAGAGCCGCTCGGCCTTTGTTTTTAAAAACTTTATTATTGGGGAAATGTAGGATTTCTTTTTTCTCCACTACATTATCCACACAAAAGTTGATATAATGAGTGATGGTTGTTGTGGCTTCTTCTAGATCTAAGCTGTGGAAGAAGCTCCAATCGGTGCTGAGGAAGTAACCACGCAGAGTCTCTGTACTATCCTCAGTCCATCTCAGAACAGTTTTGAGCTGGAGCTTACTGGACTGCAAAGCCGGTTTATAAGGAGGCATAAGGTACACAGTTGAGTGATCCCAGTTAGCAATTGGAGGGAGAATTTTAGGCCTGTAGGCCCCCGCTACATTAACAAAGCATTTGTGGAGTACAGGTGTGTTCCTTGTTGCGTGTTTCACATATTGCTGGAACCCTGGTAAGGCTGGCTCGAACCTAAAACAAAAACCAGGGCCCCCGGAGAGCGCTGAAGTTGGGAGAGGACACAGTCAGATATAATATCCCTGCCAGCGTTACCGCTGGGGGAATATATGCTAAACAGACAATGATATTTCCAAACTCTTTCCCCGAGGAGTCACTTCTGTCAGTGCGGATGCAGGAGAAGCTCTGCAGCTCCACCATCGGGTCCAGTAAAAGACCTGTGTTTAAGATTTGACCAAGGTAGGTTGATTGACATTTTTATTACACTGGTATTAAACTCATTCTTAACTGAAACCTAACCTATATTGTTAATAGGTCTTTTCTTAAAAGCACTTAATGACTTATGTTCTGCAAAAAATGACAAGATTAGTTGGGGAGGAATATTTTTCTTTATTCAAAGCGTCCACCACACATTCCATCAGACAAAAAAGTGCAACAAATAAAGCGCTTAAAGTGCCTTTTTAAGCAATACAATGTGTGAACACATGAAAAAAATAATGTAATAAACGGTAACAGGTGCAGCTCAGAAGCTGGATAGCATTTTTGTAGGTTCTGTGGGCGAGGTTGTTGGTCTGTGGCCTTCTCGGAGGCCTTGATGAATTCTTAGGGGGGCTCCAGGTCGGCCATCTTGATGGCCATTATTGAGAACAGGGTGCCATCCGATGCCAGGCTAATTCTGAGTTTAGTTTTGTTCAGTCCCACAACTGAAAACACCCTCTCAGCATCTGCGTTGGAATGGGGCAACACCAGGATCAGCTTGGTGACGGCAGCAAGCCTCTCGAATTCTTTGGGTGCTGTCACCTACGGGAAGAGAACCAAGAACCAAATGGAAGTACATACCATATTTTTATTGAGGAATACTGTAAGTATACTGTAACAAAGTTCGGATACAACATGTACAATTTGCTACATGCATGACGCAATTTATGCATGCATCAATTTTAAAGCAACAGATGTAGCCAGAAAAAAAAGAAAAAGTTTACCTTGAGTTTCAGTGTTGCCATTCCATCCCAGAAACTTTCCCTCTCAGTCACGTCCTGAAGGGAGGTCATCGGCACGGTCTGATAATTGAGAAACTCCTCACCCAGGTGGTCATGCTCCTCCGGCCCATGTTATGGGAGGAGACGGGAAAACCTGTTTATGAAAGGAGAGTTACAGGTGTGTTGTCATCAACCAGCAGCAGTTCATACACATATTTCAGATAAAGCCATGTCAGAATAACTCGTGTGCTTTTAGGAGGGAACATACCTCATCATAAAACATATTTTAGCCTAGATGATAAAAAAAACGAACCTTCCAACAAAGTACAGGACATCCTCAATGCTGCTTTCAGCCCTCTGTTGTACATCTACGGATCAGTGGCTCTTCAAGTGGTCAACTGTTTGTGTTTCTTCCCCGGCCGGCTCGTTCTTCTTACCTTGGTGAAATAAAAATTCATCTGTACATAAAAATATATCAAATATAACTTCTGACCAACTCATATAAATTTCAGGCTTAAAAATACAACTTTGGTACAAACCACGCCCACTCTCGGTTTAGGTCCCGCCCCTTGTGAGGAGGAAGACAGATATGAATGATGTAGATGGTTGAACACAAACAACCATCACGGTCACTCTGACAGCAGTTTAGGGTCAAAGATCAACCTTCACGTGGACGTTTTTGGACTCTGGCAGGAAGTCAGAGAACAGGAAGGTCTTACAAATGCCCCCTGGGGGTTCCACAGGGTGTGAATCTGTGTCACAAATCTGCTCAATGAAACGCTGACATGGCAGTTGGTGCTCGATGCATCTCATGAACTTTCTGTCTCCTTCACAGTTCCACTAAATCCTTCATATTGTTTCTCCACATTTCTTTAATCCACATTCTCATTATTTTATAAAGTTTGTCAGGTTTTTATTAAAATATCAAATTATTGATGTGTCAGTCAAAAGTCATGGGTTAACTGGTGATAGTTTCAGGGGTTGAATCCAGCTGTTCCTCCTCCTGATGACCCTCCCTCTTCTACCTGCTCTGATCACGTGTCTCCTCAGATCTACAGTCTGAAGGGGGTGGAGACATTTTCACAGCAGACAGAAAACTAGTTTCACTTTTGAATAACGGAAACTCTGACACGTTGTCACTGAGAGGAGAAATGGAGCAGAAAGGAGTTAATCTGGACCAGGAAACCTTCTCCTGTTCCATCTGTCTGGATCTACTGAAGGATCCGGTGACGACTACCTGTGGACACAGCTACTGTATGAACTGTATTAAATCCCACTGGGATGGAGAGGATGAGAAGAAAATCTACAGCTGCCCTCAGTGTAGGGAGGCCTTCACACCGAGGCCTGTTCTAATGAAAAACACCATGTTAGCAGATTTAGTGGAGCAGCTGAAGAAGACTGGACTCCAAGCTGCTCCTGCTGATCACTGCTATGCTGGACCTGAAGATGTGGCCTGTGATTTCTGCACCGAGAGAAAACTGAAAGCTGTGAAGTCCTGTTTAGTTTGTTTGGCCTCTTACTGTGAGAAACACCTGCAGCCTCATTATGATGTAGCTCCACTGAAGAAACACAAGCTGGTGGAGCCCTCTGAGAAGCTCCAGGAGAACATCTGCTCTCGTCATGATGAGGTGATGAAGATGTTCTGCCGTACTGATCAGCAGTGTATCTGTTATCTCTGCTCTGTGGATGAACATAAAGGCCACGACACAGTCTCAGCTGCAGCAGAAAGGACTGAGAGGCAGAGAGAGCTGGAGCTGAGTCGACAACAAATCCAGCAGAGAATCCAGGACAGAGACAAAGATGTGAAGCTGCTTCAACAGGAGGTGGAGGCCATCAACGGCTCTGCTGATAAAGCAGTGGAGGACGCTGAGAAGATCTTCACTCAGCTGATCCGTCTCATGGAGAGAAGAAGGTCTGATGTGAAGCAGCAGATCAGATCCCAGCAGGAAACTGAAGTGAGTCGAGTCAAAGAGCTTCAGGAGAAGCTGGAGCAGGAGATCACTGAGCTGAAGAGGAAAGACGCTGAGCTGAAGCTGCTCTCACACACAGAGGATCACACCCAGTTTCTACAAAACTACCCCTCAGTGTCAGCTCTCAGTGAAGCTACAGACTCATCCAGCATCAACATCCGTCCTCTGAGATACTTTGAGGATGTGACAGCAGCTGTGTCAGAGCTCAGAGATCAGCTACAGGACGTTCTGACACAGAAATGGACAAACGTCTCACTGACAGTGACTGAAGTGGATGTTTTACTGCCACAACCAGAACCAGAACCAAAGACCAGAACTGAGTTCTTAAGATATTCACAGGAAATCACTCTGGATCCAAACACAGTAAACAGATATCTGTTATTATCTGAAGGAAACAGAAAATCTACACGAATGAGTGACATTCAGTCTTATTCTGATCATCCAGACAGATTCACTTACTATTGGCAGGTCCTGAGCAGAGAGAGTCTGACTGGACGTTGTTACTGGGAGGTGGAGTGGAGAGGAAGAGGAGGAGTTTCTGTAGCAGTCACATACAAGAATATCAGCAGAGCAGGGAGGTCTGATGAATGTTTGTTTGGAGGCAATTACAAATCTTGGGCTTTATTTTGTCACAAGAAGTATTTTACATTCTGGTCCAACAACATCCAGACTGCAGTCTCAGGTCCTCCGTCCTCCAGAGTCGGAGTGTACCTGGATCACAGAGCAGGTATTCTGTCCTTCTACAGCGTCTCTGAAACCATGACTCTCCTCCACAGAGTCCAGACCACATTCACTCAGCCTCTGCATGCTGGATTTTGTCTTTGTTCTTCTGGAGCTACAGCTGAGTTTTGTAAACTGAAATAGACGTTAGTGAGTTAAATGTGTCTTTTAGTTCCTGGATGTATTCAGTGTGTCTGTGTGTTGCTGAGTCATTGTCTGCACTTTGACCTGCTCTCATCTCTTGTTGTGTTGATGTCTGAGTGTGTTCAGGTGGAGCTGGAGCTGTGGAGGAGATCACCGCTCCTCATGCTGTTAGTTTGACCTAAACTCACATTTGTCAGCATGAAAACAAACTTCTGTGTGTCCTGAATGTTGAAGTGTAAAGAAAGAAATCAGCTGTTATATTTCATGGATGTGTTTGTCCCGACAAAGCAGCTTGTAAAAAGATGTATGAGCTTTAATCAAACTGTGGTTATCAGGAGTCATGATTTCGTTTCCCTCTCTGAGCTGAAACAAACTGGTTGTAAATAAAGTGAATGAGTTCATATCTGATGATTTCATCTGTCTGAATGTGTATTTCATGTCTTTCAGGTGTTTTATCTTTTTTGAGCCCAAACTGAAATCAACTTTCTGTCACTGTCTGATTGACAATAAAGTTTTTTGAATTGAACTGAACTGACTTTACTGATTCAGTCGGAGCTCTGACATGGACCCTGAAACTCAGATCCACATTCCTGATGACACCAAGAGTTGTAACATGGAGACACAGAGCTCTGCTTTCTCTACGTCAGGCTGCTCATTTCTGCCTTCACACGCTGAGTCCTGAAAGCAGCTCAGCCTCAGAGCAGAGAGGCCTCCAGGTCTGACAGATCTCTGTCACAGTCCCATTCAGAATAAATATCTGAGTTAGTTCTACACAGGTTTAATCACATCAAGCCTGTTTTTTACTGCGGCAGATAAAAACATGGTATTTCACATTCAGGATGTCTGAGTTTTAAGCCTGATGTGTGTTCAGCTGTTCAGGACTCAGCAGCTCGTCTCAGTTCTGATCCAGACCGGTTTTCTTTTAGCTTACTGATATTCTTGTGTGTGTGTGTGTGTGTGCGTGTGTGTGTGTGTGTGTGTGTGTGTGTGTGTGTGTGTGGAGCTCGTCCGCAGACTCAGAACAAAGTGCAGAGCTGCTAACTCTCACATTTTCATAGTTTCACACACGATTTTGACTGTTGTCACATCTCATTTCTCACGCAAGAAAAAATGTGATTTCGGGCCGAGACTCTTTGCTTCCTTTCCAAAGATGGAGCTGAGGAGCAGCACTGCTGCATATACAGTCTATTCACAGAGACAGAAGAAACACAAAGACAACACAGTCAACACAACATACAGCTCAGACATGTGAAAGCAGGAGAAGATGTGCTGGATGTGGAGAACATCACGAATACGACCAATGTGGACAAAAACAAATGAAATGTTGCAGCTGTGGCGGGAACCATAGTCACATTTGGAGGTTGTGAGGTAACGAAGAAACACGTGGAAGTTCAGCAGGTCAAAGTTGAGGAAAGAGTCTCCGATGCTGATGAGGTCAAAATGGTGAACCAGAGAAGAGGAAATGTGGAAAGAAAACAAGGAAATGAAATGACAGCTGATTCCATTTTGATTAATGAGAATAAAATGTTGGTGGATTTGAAGAAATTAGTGACGTTCATTGCTGGAGCCATAAAAGCGACCATGGTTGTTAAATCTAAAACGGAAAGAATCCAGATCGTAGTGAAAGCTGCTGTACATCATTCTGAGTTGAACGAGGTGACCTCAGTGTTGAAGCGGTCAGGATCAGGGTTGGAACGGATAGCCGTGATAATGTGACTGATATTACAGTGAAATGTGAGAAGTTTGTTAATAAACCAGATATCATTTGTGTGTAAACATGGTTAAAGCCCGCACTAGATTTCAGGATAGGTGGATACAACTATCAGATATGACAGGAAAGAGAAGGAATTGCACACAGAGAGATGGGAAAAGGAGCTGAACTTCAGTGTGTAACTGTAGAAATATGGACAGAGGGAGGTGAGCTGGTGATTACCAATTCCTACAATCCATGTTAAAAACTTCAGAGAATTATGTTTTCACAAATGTGCTTATATGTGGGGATTTTTATGAGCATAGCACTTTGTGGGGAGGAAGGAAAACTGATTTAAATGGTGAAGACACAGAAAAACTTTTTAATGAAAGGAACATGGTGTGTTTAAATGATGGGAGAGGAACCAGAACGGACGTTCGCACAGGAAAGACTTCAACGCTTCGTTTAATGTTTGTGTCTCGGCAACTGGCAGGGAAATGTGAGTGGGGCGTGTCAGAGGAATCTTCTGTCGGGAATGATCACCATCCAGCTTTTTGGAAAATGATGAAAAATACTTACCAAGGATGCACAGTAGGGAAATGGATGTTTGCTAAGGCGAATTGGGAATTGTTTGAATATATACGTGAGCGTGAAATGCACAGAGTCGATCTGAAAGAGAGTACAGAGGAAATTTAGAGAATGATTAAAAATGTACAGTTAAAAGCGGCCCATGAGGCAATCCCTAAAAGCAAAGGAAAGATTAAGAGAACTGCACGGAAGAATGTTCTTAGGCAGTTAAAGAAAGGAACAAAGCTTTTAAAATGCTAAGACAGACTCATCATTTCCAAAACTTAATGAAGTATAAGCGAGCTCAGGCAAAAGTTTGGAAAACTATTCGTCGTGCTAAAAGAACAAGTTGGAAAACATTTTGCAATGAAATTGGAAGAACAACTCCGATTGATGATATCTGGAATATGATAAAGAGAATGAGAGGAATCCAAAGAGAGAGACAATCTCCAGTACTAAAGAGCGGGATAGAAACAGCAGTGTCTGATGAAGAGAAAGAGGAAATGATGCAAAATTCATAGCTCAGAAAACTTGAGTGAGGAGGGGAAAAGGGGAGGGCTTTAACAAAATCAGAGAACTCTGGTGTTCTTGGAGGAAAAATAACTTTAGCGGTATAATGGATGCTTCCTTTCCAATGGTAGGAATGGAAAGGGCCACATTGAGATCAGGACAGGACGAAATGTGTGATGCCGTGCTGAAACATCTTCATGTTCATCTTCATCTTATGGTTCCAGCAGCTCTGCGGGGCCACGAGGAGCCGTGTGAAATGTCCTTCAAGGAGAGGTTAGCGTTCGATGTGATATTTAGCCTTCTGCCACTTCATGAGTAGAAACCTAAGGCTTGTGGTCGTCCTTCCAAAAGGCCCTGCTGCATCAGCATGTTGAACCATTTATGCTAACCTGATGTGCTGAGTCTGTGAAGGAAAAAAGTTCAGCATGGGGTTCACAACCAGAGCTAACCTTAACAGATTTCTCACACACAGCAGGTGGATTCACTTTTCTAACAAGTGCTGTGGACTGCACTAAAGAAGCTGCCTCTTTTAGAGCCACTGATCCGCAGATGTACAACAGAGGGCTGAAAGCAGCATTGAGGATGTCCTGTACTTTGTTGGAAGGTTCGTTTTTTTTATCATCTTGGCTAAAATACATTTTATGATGAGGTATGTTCCCTCCTAAAAGCGCGAGTTATTCTGACACGGCTTTAAGAACAGCTAAAAGAACACTGTTTCTACAAACAAGGCGAGAGAGGAAGCCTGACAACAAATTTAGATCCTATATAACATATTTTATTTTAGGGTGAGCACATTTTGATTTCCAGAAAAGAGGACACTCGGCCCGGCCACGAGATTAAATGATTAAATGACTACTTAAACGATACTCGCTGTTTACTGAAAGATTCCTTATAGTTTTTATACATTTAAAGTTTATATGTATGGACAGAATATCTTGTTATATCACAAAATAAAATCTCTCATATATAAATGTAAAATGTCTGTAATAAAATAATGTGAATAATTTCTGTGTTAGAACTCAGTGAACTTTGCTGAACTGCTCTCAGCTCCACTGCCTTTTTCTGTTTCTGTCCATATGAGCTGTGAGGTCCAGCACCTTTATTGGACACAGACACATTTGTCCCAGCTTGGAGCTGAACACTCCATCTACCGTCTCTCTCTTTTTAATAAACACATTAGTTGAAGATTGTATGCACTTATTGTCTAACACACAGTCTTTGAATCTTACTGGTGGCCTGATAACTCGGCCCCTTCTGGTTTGGCCCATCTGTGGAGGAGATGAAGCTCCACACATGCAGCCTCATCAGCAGGTGCTGTGTTGTCTCTGATGGTTAGAATGACTGACCACTGATTTCAAATATGTCTCCTCCTGCTTTCAGCCCAGGGAGCTCTGGCATTTCATCAGATGGTTGGCTCCCTCTGGTGGCGGGGTTGGAACTGCTGGCAAGTTGCACAGATGCAGCCATTGTCTGGTGTCCCTTGTCATACCTGGCCAACACCAGTGTCCTCTGGCCAGAGCTTTGTGACTCTGTGACATGTCTGAGCTCAGTTCGCTCGGCAGAATGATTCTGTCTCTTATTGACACTGTGTCACCTTTTTGTCGACTTGTTTTCTGTGCTGTGGCCAGGCTCGCCTGTGAATGTCCAGCAATGTCTGCAATATGTCGTGCTTTAACTGTGCCAGAGTCTCTGTGCTGAGGGCCTCTGTTGGCTCCAGAGTGTAGATCACTTTTTCATCCAAACTGTCACGCTGCCTCTGTTGCTCTTGTGTAGTTGCTCGTGCGATCAGTAACTCTTTACCTGGCGTGTAGATTATATTCAGGTCGTAACGTTACAGCTGATGTAACATCCGCTGTGGACGGAGCTGTTCCCAGTGGCTTTCCAAAGGTTTGTGATCCGACTGCACAGGCGTACTGATGAAAGCGTTTGACTGAAATCACAATAGCCAGAAGCTCCTGTCTGTTGGAGCTCTGGATGCAGAGGCAATAGGATGTCCATCTTGCATTAGACGTGCAGCTAAACCGTCCTCGGATGCATCTGCTTGTATCACGGCAGCTTTCTTTGGGTCACACAATTTGAGAACAGGGGCTGTTATGAGTGCCTTCTTTTGTTTCTTTACAGCTCCCTCATTGCCACACACGGCTCTTTCTCAACAGCCGCCTCAACGGTGCTGTGGCTGTCGTTCTGTGAGAGATACTTGATCATCCCAAGCATGCGTTGCAGTGCAGGTCTGTCCGTGGGTGAAGGCATGTCAACTACTGCCTTAACTTTTGCATTGTCCACTTCAACACCGTCTGAGGTCACAACATGGCCCGTGTATCTGACGCCGTTCACCTCGTCTCGGATCTTCTCTTTGCTCAGGTCATCACTTCATCATGTTCCTTTTTCTGTGGATGCAGCGATAATCATCAGCAATTATGTGAACACCCGTGATGTCACCAAATGTTTCACAGTTGCGCTGCTGGAAAACTTCCCTCGCAGACTTGATCCCAAATGGTAGGTGCTGAAACCTTCTCGTCTGGCACTGTGAAGAGTTTCTTTCCAGAAAGTTTACACAACACCTCATCTGCTGTGGGAATTGAGTGATGCTGTCTCATAACAGCTTTATTTAAGTGTGTAGGATTGAGGCAAACCCTCAACGTCTTCTTGTCTTTCTTCTCAGTGACTACAAGGCCACTGACCATGTTGTTGGCTCAGTTACTGTGAAATAACTTCTGCTTTTAACAGGTCGTCCTGCATCCTTGCCTGGGATAGCTGTGTCTGAGTGGTTTGGTATGTGGAACAGCAGGTTGGATTTGGTTTGGGCAGTGGAGCACTTGAGTGAAACTGTTCCTTCTGGTTTCGCCGAATTCCGCCGTACGCCACTAACACAATCTTTGTCGGTTTCAGTTGAGAGCTTATTCCTTATTTCTTTGCTGAGCTGGTTTCAAGACTGGTGTTTCCAGTTTCCAGGACTCAGCGTGTGAAGGCAGAAATGAGCAGCCTGACGTAGAGAAAGCAGAGCTCTGTGTCTCCATGTTACAACTCTTGGTGTCATCAGGAATGTGGATCTGAGTTTCTGACTGAATCTACCTTTGGACAGATCAGTAAAGTCAGTTCAGTTCAATTCAAAAAAACTTTATTGTCAATCAGACAGTGACAGAAAGTTGATTTCAGTTTGGGCTCAAAAAACAAAAAACACCTGAAAGACATGAAATACACATTCAGACCCATCAGACAGATGAAATCATCAGATATGAACTCATTCACTTTATTTACAACCAGTTTGTTTCAGCTCAGAGAGGGAAACAAAATCATGACTCCTGATAACCACAGTTTGATTAAAGCTCATACATCTTTTTACAAGCTGCTTTGTCGGGACAAACACATCCATGAAATATAACAGCTGATTTCTTTCTTTACACTTCAACATTCAGGACACACAGACGTTTGTTTTCATGCTGACAAATGTGAGTTTAGGTCAAACTAACAGCATGAGGAGCGGTGATCTCCTCCACAGCTCCAGCTCCACCTGAACACACTCAGACATCAACACAACAAGAGATGAGAGCAGGTCAAAGTGCTGACAATGATTCAGCAACACACAGACACACTGAATACATTTAGGAACTAAAAGACATTTAACTCACTAATGTCTACTTCAGTTTACAAAACTCAGCTGTAGCTCCAGAAGAAGCCTCCAGCATGCAGAGGCTGAGTGAATGTGGTCTGGACTCTGTGGAGGAGAGTCATGGTTTCAGAGACGCTGTAGAAGGACAGAATACCTGCTCTGTGATCCAGGTACACTCCGACTCTGGAGGACGGAGGACCTGAGACTGCAGTCTGGATGCTGTTGGACCAGAATGTAAAACTGTTTTGTTTACAGTCTAAAGCCCAAGATTTGTTATTGAATCCAAATGCAGATTCATAACTCTCCCCTGCTCTGCTGATATTCTTGTATGCAACTGCTACAGAAACTCTATCTCCTCTCCACTCCACCTCCCAGTAACAACGTCCAGTCAGACTCTCTCTGCTCAGGACCTGCCAGGAAAATTCAAACCGATCTGGATGAGGAGAATATTTCTGTTCTTCTCCCATATACACAACCATTCTGTTCTCCTTCAGTAGTAACAGATGTGTGTTTGCTGTGTTTGGGTCCAACGTAATTTGACAAGCATACTGCAAGAACTCAGTTCTGCTCTTTGGTTCTGGTTCTGGTTGTGACAGTGAAACATCCACTTCAGTCACTGTCAGTGAGACGTTTGTCCATTCCTGTCTCAGAACGTCCTGTAGCTGATCTCTGAGCTCTGACACAGCTGCTGTCACATCCTCAAAGTATCTCAGAGGACGGATGTTGATGCTGGATGAGTCTGTAGCTTCACTGAGAGCTGACACTGAGGGGTAGTTGTGTAGAAACTGGGTGTGATCCTCTGTGTGTGAGAGCAGCTTCAGCTCAGCGTCTTTCCTCTTCAGCTCAGTGATCTCCTGCTCCAGCTTCTCCTGAAGCTCTTTGACTCGACTCACTTCAGTTTCCTGCTGGGATCTGATCTGCTGCTTCACATCAGACCTTCTTCTCTCCATGAGACGGATCAGCTGAGTGAAGATCTTCTCAGTGTCCTCCACTGCTTTATCAGCAGAGCCGTTGATGGCCTCCACCTCCTGTTGAAGCAGCTTCACATCTTTGTCTCTGTCCTGGATTCTCTGCTGGATTTGTTGTCGACTCAGCTCCAGCTCTCTCTGCCTCTCAGTCCTTTCTGCTGCAGCTGAGACTGTGTCGTGGCCTTTATGTTCATCCACAGGGCAGAGATAACAGATACACTGCTGATCAGTACGGCAGAACATCTTCATCACCTCACCATGACGAGAGCAGATGTTCTCCTGGAGCTTCTCAGAGGGCTCCACCAGCTTGTGTTTCTTCAGTGGAGCTACATCATAATGAGGCTGCAGGTGTTTCTCACAGTAAGAGGCCAAACAAACCAAACAGGACTTGACAGCTTTCAGTTTTCTCTCGGTGCAGAAATCACAGGCCACATCTTCAGGTCCAGCATAGCAGTGATCAGCAGGAGCAGCTTGGAGTCCAGTCTTCTTCAGCTGCTCCACTAAATCTGCTAACATTGTATTTTTCATTAGAACAGGCCTCGGTATGAAGGCCTCCCTACACTGAGGGCAGCTGTAGATTTTCTTCTCATCCTCTCCGTCCCAGTGGGATTTAATACAGTTCATACAGTAGCTGTGTCCACAGGTAGTCGTCACCGGATCCTTCAGTAGATCCAGACAGATGGTACAGGAGATGGTTTCCAGCTGAACTCCTTTCTGCTCCATTTCTCCTCTCAGTGACGGCCGTCTGAGTTTCTGTTATCAAAAGTGAAACTAGTTTTCTGTCTGCTGTAAAAATGTCTCCACCCCCTTCAGACTGTAGATCTGAGGAGACACGTGATCAGAGCAGGAAGAAGACAGAGGGTCATCAGGAGGAGGAACAGCTGGATTCTGTGTTTAACCTTTTATTTATAATGCAGGTTGGTGAAAGTCTTTATTTGGTTTTAACTGATCAAACTGTATTCGAGTAGTTTTGTCGGTCGGCCGTCACCTTTTACACCCTCGATGAGTTTGACCCTCGACAGTCCAAAGCCCATCGGTGACTTAAAAATATCTGGAGGTGTGAATCATTCTTTGTCTCTATTTTATCTAGAGAACCAAAGAAATACATGAGAGCAGACGTCAGCTGGTACGGGACAGTCTGTCTGTCACACGAGAGAATGATGGCACTAATTCAAATGGAATTAGACAGAAGAGTCTTGTATATCAGCCAGACCTTGAAGTTCAGCTGATAACAGGAGTGAATTATCGAGGGACTGTTTCATTTGGCTGTAAACTCTGAGATGGATTAAACTCATCAGTTCCCTCTTACTGCCACTTGGTGCCACCACTGCTTCATGTCTCGTTTTGTGCAGCTTTCAGGACAATTCAGTCAAATCCACTGACAGATAACAGAGTTTGATGTGTGAAGGTTGTCTTATAGTCACATGTGCAAACGGGGAGTTTTCTGAGTAAAAAGGACAAACGTTTCCATTTAAGTGACTTCAACAAATCATTTCTAGATTCAGTTATTTATTTTCATTTAAGTACAGCAGTGACAATGATTGAGACCAAAAATGAGTATTTATTTAACACAGATGGGCCGATTGAGACGAATATAAAACATTTCTGTGAACTTCTGAAAACACAACAGATTCAGCCTGAACGTTGTCTGGAAGCTAGCTCGACGGCGCTCTGAGCGTTATTCAGGTCAGCTAATGAAGCTCACAACACAACGTTGTGACGCCAAATACAAGCAGAAATAAAGTTCAGGCTTACCTGTGACAGGTGATCTGAACAGAGCAGCTGTCGGTACAGCAGAACAACAGCGAGGCGTCCTTCCTGTAACCGGCTTCACAGAGTCCACCTACCAAGATGGCGGCCAGGTGACCGTTCCACCCGCCAACTGATGAATGTGAGCGGCAGGAAGTCCGATGCAGACTCCATCTGAGGGTTTAATGTTCCACTACCACCCCCCACACCGCCTTCAATATGGCCGACTCTCCGGGCTGGTTAAGGACTGAGCCAGCGAGTCTGCAGCGTCGTGCTGCTGTAGACCCCCCCTCTGTCAACCCAACCGGTCGAGGCAGATGACCCCCCCAGTCTGGTCCCGTCTGAGCCTTCTGCCTCTTAAATGTGGCCTGGTCATAAAATCAGGAGACCAGACACAGACACAATAAATGTTGTGGGTCCTTTATTCCCCCGACTGCATGAAATAGGCGACATTAACTAGAAATTTCTACAAAATCAAACAAAAGCTATCTGCCAAATCTCCAAATCTCCTGTCTTAAAACAAAATGAGCCACCTCCAGCCTGTCACACATCAGTCAGAGCTGTCGGTCATCTCAGTGGACTAACTGGACGAAGGTGGCTCTCTTTTAAGATGACTGTATCAACCCAGTATTCTCCATGAGCGATACAGATTCTCAGCTCAGGGAAGATCTTACATATGACAAACATATTGACCAGATGGAAGTAATGGGACAAAAACAAAGCCATGCACTTACAGTACAATAAAAAAAGACACCGCCAATCGCAGGATGTGTTTGATTATTATCTGATTATCCAGCTGTAGATTCCTTCTATGGAGGACCCTCACATTGTCTGCTCCAACCTGTATTAATACGTCAGGAGTACATGACAGCTTTGACAGCAAAGGTGTGTGCTGGCTGTTTGAGACACTTATGCATTTGGTATTTTACCACCAAAGCACTTTTCCATCCCCTGGACAGCTGCTGGGAGTCAGACTGAATACCTCCTTGTATCCCCTCCATGATCCAGCTCCTCTGAGGCCGTGCAATCTGCTGGAGCGGCCTCTCATTTTTCTTCCTGTTTTCTTCAGATAATATGAACAGCTAATATGTTACGCAGTGTTTCATCCACATACACTAAAAGAGTGATGAATAAGCAATCTACTTCCTTATTATGGCAGCTCTTAGAAGTTATTAGATACACCTTGTGGTGCTCCAAGTTGATGGCCCTTCGTGTTCTGCTGCTGCCTAAGCCAGCTGGACCACCCTCCCTGGACCGAGCTGCCATGAACTCCTTGCTCAGGCTAATGATGGGGAGCTTCAGCTTGTTGCTCAGCCCGTACAGCAGCAAAACCTGCTGACCCTCATCTCAAAGCCTTCCACTTCCACTGGGACTTCATAGACCAAGAGGGGCCAGAGGATCTGCAGGAGAATGCCATGCTGGTAAATCCAGGCCTTGAACTTGTCAGGGAGGCCAGACATGGCTGCATCAGGCTGCCTTTCACAGGCTCTTGGCTGGTTCATCAGTGAGTGATGGCATCTTGGTGGTGCAGAGTGAGAAGCAGAACTTCCCTTTTTGATCTGAGGTGTGCCTTAGGAAAAAGAATAAAGTGAGAGTGTGCAGCCTCCCGGAGAAAGTCGTCGTCTGTGTCTGTTTGTTATTTTCTTATCCATAAAATAAAAGCGCCCTTAAAACCCAGCTACAATATATTATATTATATTATATCGGTTATATTAACTTACAGGATCTAAATTTGTTGTCAGGCTTCCTCTCTCGCCTTGTTTGTAGAAACAGTGTTCTGAACTCTTCACAGCTCTCCATTATCATAATCTGCTCCTCTTGGCTGAACCATGCGGCCCAGAATCGGACCATTTCTCTGCAGAAATGATGTCAGATGACGCCTACACGGCCTTTTTCTGTCAACTCACAGAGCCTGCTGAGGAAAGCCTGGTCCGACTGATCCAGATGATACTGGCTGTCTCTGCTGGAGCCAGCTGACCAAAGAAAGCCGACGTAATGATGCAGCTGACCCAAAGACCTGAGGGGTTTTCCAGAAAGCAGGTTATGTGAAAACTGAGTTATCTGTTCCAGAAAGAGGAGCATCTGAAACTGTGGGCCAATCAGCATGGTGACAGACTCTGAACAGAACCTGCTCGCTGGCAGCTTTTCTTTAAGAAACCGAGTTTCTACCTGTCTCCTCCCACACAAAGACAGCTGTTGGACATGGATTGTCCATTCATTCCCGATCCGATTGATATCGTAGGCCAGCTAGTTCGAAATGCTTTACATGGCGAAGGAATCTTCCCTTCAGATTTCCTGAAGTGGAGTATCTGTCATTTATCTCCCAAACATCACCAACCTCACACACTGTGGACATTTTATGTGCAAACGCTAGTTTTCTTGACAACATCGGTGATGCGGAGCATCAGCAAAGACAACAGTGTGTAGAGCTGTGAGAAAAGGAACTGAGACACAGACACAAACCTGTTAGAGACAGCAGAGAGGAACTCAACAGGATTTAGAAATGATATCCATTCTGCAGCAGACAGCGTTTCTTCATCATCCTCCTCCTGTGATGTTTCAGAATCCTTCGATCTGAGTCTGGAATACAGAAATCAAATGTTGATCTCTTTTTTAAAATGTGTAGATTTTATTTTGTTCATGTACACATCGTCACTTTTTAAATGACTTCAATAAAAATGTGTAAACATTGGATGATGTGTTAATCTACTAAGTGGGTATGACCTTAAAACAACATTTTGTTAGGAGTTTAAATTACTACTTGAATTTATATTTACTTTGTTTAGCTTAAGTCAATTTAAAAAAATACCATTAAAATCAAAGAAAGGTACGATCGTAGCCCAGCAAAATATCTCTTATCTTTTTGAACTGAGTTTTTATCTTTCATGTTTAACTGAAAAGTCCGCTTCTCTCCTGACGGACTGCACCTACATGAAAATTAGATTTCATTCCCAGTTATATTTAAAACTGTGAGCTGCTGTCTTATGGTTAACGCTGTTTGTCTGTGCTCATCCTCTCCATGGGCCTAAATTCAGACCTCCATCTCCAACGAGGTGAAATAAGTGGATCGCTTTCTCTCGTTGTCATGGTGACTCGTGGTATCGGGGCTCCATTGATGAGGGCTTTTTTTGAGGTTGTGCAACTCAAAGGGAACCAGTTCTGGACCCGGATACTCAGAGTTCGTTGGACGTCCTACCTGGAATACCCCCCTGAGGGGTTCTTGTGGTGGTTACTTGTTTTTCTCGCCTGATCTGGCAACACTGCAGGATACTGATTGTTCTCTTACTGGTCCAAATGGCTCTCTCCAGCTCAACCCTGCTGGATGGTGAGTCTTGTGGACGCTGGATCAGGACCGCTGAGACAAAGTGAGAAACGCACAGCCGCTTCACAATTCACTGTCCTCAACTAAAAATAAACGTCATTAAAACCGACAGAGGCACACTTGATTAACATACAGTTACATGAGAGTGTGAACCGCTAACACACACTCCCGTACAGTATGTGATACCATCTCCCAGTCTGTCAGAAAGGAAACCACCAGTAAATATTTAATCAGCAATTTGGTTCGCCTCTCAAATATTCATGAAATCTAATCACCTTAATCACAGTATGATCGTTATTTCACAGCATAATGAAACTCTCTGCTGCATCACTCAGGCATGACCAGGGTGGCTGACACCAACACACACAGACACACACTGACAATGCAGGTGACTGGAAGGAGGAGGAAGAAGGAGAGGATTGTCTCATTCCACAAACACACACCGTCATAATAATCTGCCACATACAAATCCTGCTTTTATTTGAAATATGTCCATAATAAGAGGAAAATATTGTTATTCATAAAGAGCATTTCACCTTGGTGGTCTGAGGAGAGCATAAATATGCTAATTCTGCAATATGACAAAATCTGCAGATGACACAACAACAGCACGCCGTCATTTGTCCCGCAGACGGCGCCCGCGGCTGCAGCAGCAGCTCTTTACACAGATGGATCTAATGTACAGTATAATGTTTGGCCCGAGGAGCGCACAGGGAAGCTGCTGTGTCCTATTTGCTGGGATGTTGAGCTCATTTTTGGGGCGCACTTCATTCTTCGTGCCCCGTGGGATCTCAGCCACAGTACAGTCTGCACGAAGCTTCCACTTTATCTCACCTGAGCAGCGCGGACGTTTGGAAACAGCAGGATGTTTTCATCATCTCTGTGTCTCCCACATGGATGAACACGTCTCTCCCAGTCAGCGTCACATTCATCTGTGCGTGTCACACTTTTCCAGTTTTTATTTTATCCTTTAACATTTTCTAAGTAGATCAATTTGAGACCAGTGAAAACGAAAACGTCCTTTTAAAGTTGTTGCTGTTGGGCATTAAAACGAAGGAGCCACATTCATCTGTGTGCCGGTGGTCTCACTCAGCCTGAAGGGGAAAGCTAATTAGTGCGGAGATAAAACTTCTAATGAAGCTCTGACATATAAATAAAAAATACACCAAATAATCAAGAAACATTGACTCTTTACTTTTGGGCCCGGGGGATCCAAAATACGTTCTTAGCCTCATTAATAAAGCAGGAAATCTGCTGATTACTGGCCTGCTTTATGTGACAAGAAGGAATCATCCAAGCTCATAAACAGTAACAGGTTAAAGTTTTATTCATTAAATCAAACAGTAACGTGGGCAGAATACTGCAGCTGCATGTTCAATAAACAACATCCTAATTTTAATGTTTGGTATTCATGTTCTCCTGTTTTATGCCACGCTAACCATTCGCTAACTCGACTTTCTCCCAATATATTCAGAATGTTTCATTTTAATTACAGATGAACATCATGTTGTGTTGAAGACTGTTAACGAGAGACGGAGACCATAAACATGTTTTTTTCCCCATAGACTTCAAGATAAGGATTCTTGGTGGTTTAGCGCAGTTCACTGCAGCCATCTTGGACTCTCTGATTCCGTTTGGAAACTCGGATATTCAGACTTCCCGGTTCAAATGTACATTTATTGTCATTTCACTGCTGCAGTACATGCATGTACCTGATTTTAAGCCAAATTCCTGACGCTTCTCTGGCTCCAGATTAGAATAATCCTCCAAAGGGAGGTGAGATAAACGCAGGAGAGTTACAGCTGCCTGGAGTTCAGCCCTCCTTTTCCCGCCGCTGCGCTCACATTTACTTACAGCACACGATTATTGAAGCCACGTGGAAAGACGGTGCGGATAATCGCACAAGAAAGCAGCAGCTTTGGGCGTCAGTGAGGTGAAGTACTACAAGAAATGTGAATCCCAGAGGCTTGACACAATCCCCGCGGCGCAGCCCCGGAGATAAACAAAGAGGTACATCAGCTCACTAATCCTCCGAAAAGGGAGTCAGCCGCCAGAAGAACCGGCTCGCCAACAGGACCCAAACCCGCCGCAGGCCGCAGAGGAAGACGGAGCGATGACCCGCCTCGATAACGACAATGAAACCGTGTTGGGGGGCGAAGCAGAGGCGACCATTCGAATCGCAGCTCAGATTATCAGAGGAAGGTGATTGGCAGGGATTAAACGGCTGCTGTTAATTGGAAGTAAAGGTGAAGTGAGAGGGAATGAGGGAGATTATGCAAAGTGGGCATTATGATGCAGAACAGTGAAGAACACTGAATTAGATCTGAAGGTCGGTATCAAGAAGTCTGTTCAATAAAAGTCGTTTTTTTTTTTTTTTTCCAGATTTCAGCCCAGAGCTGCGTCTCCTCTAAAAATTCAGTCGGAAACAGACTGAATGGATGAAATAACGACATCGTCGACTTCCACCTGGAGAAGTTTTCCTGAACTCACCTCAGACGATTCGTCCCTGTTGGCTGGTTAACTGGTAACGAGGGACTTGCCCCCGCCGGGGTAGTTTCCCATTTTCCCTGGCGGGGTGCCAGCTTGTGGTGAAGTTTTATGCTCTCTTCAGTGAGCTTTGTGACACTCAGTTTGTCCCAGAAATATCCCCAAACCTCCAGAATACTGCTGTCTTATGATCTTTTATTAACTCCACCTGCCTCAGATTGAATCAGGAAGATTCAGGATCGTGTCTGCAGAGACGGAGGATTCATGTCATGTTGCTACAAGCAGACTAATCCGAAAGATTCATTAAATCAAGAAAGACGAAATGTGTACAAAAGAAAATAAAAGTATTCAGGATCTCTCACTTTATGTCCCTGTTGTCTTTAAACTACGGTGTTTTGTTCCTGCAGCCTGCAGTCTGCGGAGACACAGGAGATAAAAGTGTAGATGCACGGAGAGAAACTCCAAATCAGCAGGAGCGTCTTTCTAACCTACATTTCACTGCTTCAGTGTCTGATGCACGTGTAAAAGGTGGATCAAACATCAACGTGACACGGATCTATTTAACACACCAGTAAGATCCAGACGACGAACTGATGAGATGACCTTTGACCAAAGCCCCCCCCCACTAACCTCCAGCTCTGATTTCAACATTCTGAAATCAAATAATTTGACATGTCGGCTTCCTTCTGCGGTTTATTCTGCTGCTGGTGCTCCTTTTTAACGCCACAACAAAAACTCAGTGACTTTCTTATCAGTGACGCTGAATTACAGCCTCAAACTGAGCCCCCCCCTCCTCATGATGTCACAGGCAGAACAGCCTCCTAAAGCTGGGGGGGAGTCAGTCACCGTGCTGGAGAGCTCTGAGCACCAGAGTCAGGCAGACGGAGGAGCACAAGCAGCAGAGGAAACTCACCTCCTGGAAAAACAAGTGTGACGGACAGACTCCGAACATGGAGAGGTCGGAGCGAGACGTGAGAGGAAGGTGCAGGAGGAAGAGGAGGAGGAGGAGTAAAGGCAAAGGTTGGTCCAACACGACTGAACTTTCTCTTAATGTGGTTGGCTTACAAGAGTCTTAGTGGAGCAAACAAAAGAACTGATTATCTAACTGCATATGCCGAACCGTTTTTTATTTATCTTAATTACGTCACAGAGTTCTGCATTGCATTCAGGAAGAACGGCGGTTTTTATCCGGTACTTCCTAAAAAAAATCTGCGAACACGTTCCTTACTGAGGAATCTCCTCTAATCTGAATTAATCTTAGATAGTTCTGAGTCAACAAAACTGGTTTTGTGCCTAAACTTCAGGAAACGCCCCAAAAGTTCACTGCTACCAACGAAAAACAGCTTTTAATGCCCCAGCAGGCAATTTAATGTTATTTACACTCACATTTAATATCAGAGCCTTTATTCCTATTCAGTTAACTCGTGTTCTGAAAACAAAGTCAGTTGAAATAATTGAAATTAAAAATCATCCTGTCGTTTGGACGCATCATCTGGAGACCATGAACGCAGCAGCACACTCTGAGAAAATCAGACCACACAACTCCAAGACAACAATTTCATAAAATATTTAAATGCAAATGAAATAGATGAACGTTGGTCGTCAGTATTTCAGAGGCTGAACCGGCAGAGCTGCAGACTCATAATTACAGTCGTCTGGGCAACAGGTCAGCCTTTTAGGATTAAACTGCCGTTGTTTTTCACGTGCTAATCCTGAGTAGAGGCGGCAGATTACTCTGTGATAGCTTTTGTATTATTCAAAGTGCACTAAGCCTATTCCACTTTCATTAATGACTCAACGGCCCTTTTTTGTTTGCATCATCTGTGAAAGACAAACACAGCTTCCAGAAAATTATTACTGAACATATCTCCTCAAATCCCCGTATTTCAGGGGCCGGATGCACTTAGCTAATGCTTCTGAACCGACGGCCGCTACTTTCACGCCAGCTGTCATTCTGGAAACAGAAGGCGACATCTTTTTCTCTAATGATTACAATAGAGCTCTGTGAGCGCACAACAGGAGGGGAACTTATGTTGTGTGACTGCTCGAGTTCCTACTTATCCAACAGCAACACAACAATGTGTGCGTTTTTCTTCTCTGTTGCAGAAAACAAAGAGAGAGAAAGACTTTTTTCTGCTCAGGAACACGAAAATGTTCACATTTCTGTTTCATCCTTTCATCTTGTTGAGCTGCGGAAGTTCAGTTTGGAAGATTTGGTGAAATAATATTTTGTCTCTAACAGGAGAAACACAAAGCTGGAGCTGGATGACAAACAGCTTATTTCAGTGTAGAACACAACCTGAACTAACCTGCATCTTTGCACAGGAGTCCATCTGCAGACGCCTCTAATGAACCAAGCCAACACCACGGCGGCCATTTTTACAGTTCTGTGTGCACCAATCAGACCCATTATTGTGCTTTGGCACCCAATCAGGAGCCGAGCGCAGAGCGGAGCTCCACCTTCTCCCACAAAAATGGTTTCTTCTGGTTTCAAAGAAGCCAGAAAAGTGGCTCAATCTTTGAACCAGCAGCTAAACGGGGGGGACGGAGAAACTTCAAGAACCGGGTTTTTCTTTGAGCAGATCCAGTTGGAGAATCAAACCTGAAAATGTCTTGAGCTCATTTAAGTGATTTAAAAAACAAAAACAAAAACAGATATTTTAGGATGAAGGATGAAGAAAAGAAAATGACAGACGAATAAATTGGATAAATATGATCAAAACTGATTCTATTAATTGTTGTTTAAGTGAAATATAACTCCATTTCTCGTTTTCCAGTTGTAGCTCATGTTTAAAGAATCATAGAAATGCTGAGAGGAAAACAAACACTCATCTGAAGAACGGAGAGAAACAACTCCTTTTGTTACTGGACAAAGTAAATCATGAACTGCAGCTGTTAATAAGGATTTGTTCCCCTTTGTGCTCGGCTCACTGGATGAATTCGTTTTTGGTTTTTCAGGAAAAATAAATGAGCACTTTTGCTCTAAAATCCCTTCTGCTGGCTTTTCAGTCAAATGAACAAACCGTGTAGCAGAAATGATTTGATTGTCCTGCTTTTGGCGCGGATTATGGCTGCGCAGCACAGAACAGACGGCCGCCGTCTGTGACGACTCTGTCGGTGGTTTTCTGATGACGCGTCAGCCGTTTGGACATATCTGTATATTGGATGCATTTTGGATAAGTGAGCTCCATCGTGCAGTCAAACTTAGTGGGCCATGTCAGTGTGCAATTTCACTGATGGATTCAGCAATCTCCACACTTCTCTGGGGCTCCGGCTTCATGAAAACATTAGCAATATGGTTTGTGTGCCCATTTAGCTTAATTGCAGGGATGCTCTGCGGGTAAAGTGTGGCACTAACTCTGGAAGGGTTAGGGGTCCCATTTCTTCTGAAGCAAAGTGCTGCTAACGCTGACAAGGTCTGAGTTTTGATTCACACTGAACACTCACTCTGTTTGTTTCCCATCAATCCAAAGTCTTATGAATTAAACCCAAAAGAAGGAATTATTTGATTTAGATCCTTCCTCTTATTACCTGTGATCAGACTGGAGGCTTTCAAGCTCTCTGAGCCACGATCAGAATATCAGAACTCTGTTGGAGCAAAGTTTGGCTTTTTAATCATTATTTGTTTCTATTTAGTGAATGAAAAAATCAGTCTGGACCTGGTTGGTGACAGAACTGTACACTTTACATAACAACTTGAATTACTGATGAATTATCTTCAGATAAGCAGGACCACGTTTTCAGGAGCAGTTTTCAGATGCTGCCCGTTTCTTCCGACTCTTAACAACTTTGCAGAATCGACAGACATCCCAACATCTCCGTCAGATGTCAAGATGTTTCGGAGAAAATTGCAGTAAATTCTATTTAATGGTGCTCTTGTAATATTTGTTTTGGCCTGAACAACCACAGAGATCCAAACAAAGTGATGAATTCTTACCCAGAATGCAATTCATCAGAATCATACGAGACGTTTCACCCAGAAAACAGATGAAACTAACGGAGTTTTTTTTAATAATAATAGCAGTTAAATTCAAATCTATTGGACATAAAATGATGTTGTTTATATTTAACCTTCTGTTCCAACGATGAACACGACATTAAGAGACAATGTTGGTGTTTTATTCACGTTAAAAGAGAAAAAGGAAACGTTTTAATGCGTCACTTTTGTTGAATGAGAATATTTTTAGTTAATTGACGGACGAAGATGAATTATAATAACTTCAGTTTTAAGGAAATAAATGATCTTTACTTCCTGCTCTGAGTGGCAGGTAGATCTTTTCTTTTTTACTCTTATTGCTTCACTTAATCGACACACACCAGGATTCAGACCGACTTTTTGTGTGATCCTGCTGGCAAATAAAGAGACGCAGGTGAGACCTCATTGGTGAAGGTAACAACAACAACAACGCACAGCAGCCACAGTCAGAGACAAATGAAGCGCAATCTTTCAAACTGATAAAGTGACAGTAAAGCAGCAGGCGGGGGCATTAAAAGTTGAAACGGGGCCATTTTCAGCAGTCAACAGTCTGCCATAGATTATCGCTGTCATCCTTATTATCTCTCATTGCAGCTTCATTGCACATTACCATATGTTTCAGGCAATAATTTCATCACTCATTTCCAAATAATGATCATCAGCCTGTTGATTTGAAAGCAGACGTTCACTTTTTGCCGGCTTTGCTGCTTCAGTGTGTTTTGATGAGCTGATGCTGAACTAAATTTAGACTGAGAGGGAGAAAGGCTTTGTAGTCTGTTTGTGTGTGCACAGACAGAAAATACTGTTTGAGATGAAAAACAAACAATCACAAAAACAGACAGCAAGTGAAGCGTATGCAAATAAACACAAAAAAATGTGAAGTTTCGTGGCTGCGATGTCGGCTCGTGGTTTACTGAGTGTTTCTGAGGCATGAAGGCGTTAATACGTGAGGTTGTGATCAGCTATCTGCTGCCGCTGAGTGTTAAAGGTCAGAAAATATCTTAATCTGATCTTTTGTAAAGTAATATAAAAGTCACAGTGACTGAATCTGCTGGTGTTTTCATTTTAATACATTTGTAAATAAGTCTTCGGTCACATCTCATTACTATTTGTTTTGAGTTGTCAGTAAAAGCTCTTCTGAGTCATCCTCTGAATTTGGTGTCACATCGATTAACTGACTCGTTGTCCGTTACTGCGAACACAAAATGGAAACAAAATGAAGCCTGTCTTCTTCAGGTCAGAAAACTCTCCATTTGTTTCTGAGATTTCATCAACAGAGCTGAATCCAGAATCACTTAAAGCTCATTTCAAAATAGAATAAAAAAAATCTTTTCAGGTTAACAACTGTGGGAACATTTCTGCACCACCAGCTCAGTTTTGGTCTCTTTGAGGTGTCCACCCACCATGATGCCACCTGCTAATTTCCAATAGACTTCAAGCTGCCTATTTAGACACTGACAGTACGATAAAGACAGAAAATCCATCAAAAGAGAGGCAGGACGCTGTGAGCAGGGTTCGAACCTGCGCGGGGAAACCCCATTGGATTTCAAGTCCAACGCCTTAACCACTCGGCCATCACAGCTGTGACAGTGGGGGGGGCTGCAGATCAGAGGAGGGGAGGGGCGACATGGCCTTCACTTTAAATTAGCCAAAATCCAGCATTGTGACCTTAGAGAGAAGATTTAGAACCCAAACCTGTTGGGCTCTGAGGAAAGGGATCGCTGTGAGTTTGTATATTTGTGAAATGTGCGTTCGTGGGCTTGATGGTTAGCTCTCTGAAGGTGAGCCCGCCTCCTCGGCTTCAGAGGGCTGATCAAAGCTCCACCTGCGGCGCCATCAGAGTGAGAAATAAAAGGATAAAAAGAATCAGACAGAAAGTTTAGCCGAGGAAACGAGAATTCGGTCACGTTGGCTTCGCCGCCCAGAAGTTTCCTGCATCCGTCAGAACCATCGACGGATTCAGAGGAGAAGAGTTTCCAACTTCTGCATATTCAACTTCAGCACTTTATTACTATTTACACAGAAACTTCTGAGACCTGCAACTTAACTGTGGGAGAAAAACACACAGCAAAGTCGCTGGAGGTAAAATTGTTAATGTGCACTTCAGGCTTCAGTGGAGATGAATGCTGTTCCACAAACGTTTGGAAAGAAAGAGGAGCAGTTAAAGCTTTAAAAGTTAAAATGCGGCAGACTGAGATGGTGTCCAACAGATTTATACCTGTTCACCAACGGTTCATTTAAAAAAGACTTCAGACTGACCTTCAGCATTAATGTCACCACAGACACAAAATGTCTGATGGAGCAAAACACACAACTGCTTTCATCACTAACGCCAGAGAATCTGTAGAGAGGGGGACACCCCATTAACATCCAACGCCTTAACCACTCAGCACAGTGGAGGTGAAGGAGCAGTCAGGAAGCCCTTTTAGTTAACTAGTCAGCGAAATGCTGCCTTCGCTGTAAGCAGGGTTCGAACCTGCGCGGGGAAACCCCATTGGATTTCAAGTCCAACGCCTTAACCTCTCGGCCATCACAGCTTGTCGTTGTGTCACTGCACTGAGGGAGGAGATCGTTTAAAGAAAGCTGATTGTTCGACAGAAGATTATGACACTCTTATAGTTAAAAGCTGAACTCTCGCTGTGAGCAGGGTTCGAACCTGCGCGGGGAAACCCCATTGGATTTCAAGTCCAACGCCTTAACCTCTCGGCCATCACAGCTGTGAAAGATGGGAGGGTCTGCAGATCAGAGGAGGGGAGGGGCGGCATGGGCGTCACTTTAAATTAGCCAAAATCCAGCTTTTTGACATTTCACAGAAGATTTAGAACTCAAACCTGTTGGATGATGTCGGACCAGTCTGAGTTTCCAGTTGGTAGAAATGGATTACTCAAGAAGTGTTTCAATTAAAGAGTCCACAACGAGGACTCACAGTCCGCCTGCATCTCGACGTTAAACACTAACCGTGGATGTTGGTGTGCTAAAGCCAGACGCCGCTGTGAGCAGGGTTCGAACCTGCGCGGGGAAACCCCATTGGATTTCGAGTCCAACGCCTTAACCTCTCGGCCATCACAGCTGAAAACTTCCATCTGAGCTGTGAATTTTGTATTCATCTTCCGGGACGTTTCTGTTTTTGTCTGAAGGCCAAACCTGGACATGCTGATAATAGAAAAGTCACTGAATGAATTCAACCACTGGAGGAACTCCTGTGAAGTTTATGGAAGCTGCAGGCCGGCTGGATGACGTCATTCCCAGGAAAATTTTTTCAAGGCCATGTCCGAACCGCTCGGCCCTCCGGAAGCTTCCGCAGGTTCAGCCTCATATCAACACCGCAATAAGGAAGAAACTTATCCAGGAAGGAAAGATGATCCCGAACGTCCATGATTACAAATATTACCGACTGAGACGTTCAGGACAGAAACGATTACAGAAAAGTTTCCATATTTCTTTGCCCTTGAGGAAAGACAGTCCACATTACAAGTAAATGAAACCCGCTTGCCATTAATTACGCTTAGCAAATGAGATTATCCACAGCTGTCAGACCACACACACACACACACACACACACACCGGACAGGGAGCGGGGGCTTCTCGCCCCCCACCCCCTGCTATGCGTAATTTCATTATTCTATTAAATAGGGTTCATTAACTGGCTGGATGGAGAAACTCTGCTTCTAAGGTTTGATAAACACGAAGCAAGCTTCCTGTTTCCATCTCTGCACAGATCTATTGCTTCCTTTCTCTGGTTGTGTTAATACTTCACAATGTTGTGCCTTTTAATGGACGAAGGACAAGAGGAGGCCGATTTTTGTGATTCAGCTGATCTAACAAGCATTCAGCTGTGATGGCCGAGAGGTTAAGGCGTTGGACTCGAAATCCAATGGGGTTTCCCCGCGCAGGTTCGAACCCTGCTCACAGCGGCGTCTGGCTTTAGCACGCCAACATCCACGGTTAGTGTTTAACGTCGGGCTGAAGGCGGCCTGTGAGTCCTCGTTGTGGACTCTTCAATTGAAACAAACACTTCTTCAGTAATCCATTTCTACCAACTGGAAACATCATCCAACAGGTTTGAGTTCTAAATCTTATGTCAAAAAGCTGGATTTTGGCTAATTTAAAGTGACGCCCATGCCGCCCCTCCCCTCCTCTGATCTGCAGACCCTCCCAACTTTCACAGCTGTGATGGCCGAGTGGTTAAGGCGTTGGACTTGAAATCCAATGGGGTTTCCCCGCGCAGGTTCGAACCCTGCTCACAGCGAGAGTTCAGCTTTTAACTATAAGAGTGTCATAATCTTCTGTCGAACAATCAGCTTTCTTTAAACGATCTCCTCCCTCAGTGCAGTGACACAACGACAAGCTGTGATGGCCGAGTGGTTAAGGCGTTGGACTTGAAATCCAATGGGGTTTCCCCGCGCAGGTTCGAACCCTGCTCACAGCGGTGATGTGACGTTTTTATCTGGAAAACGTTGGAACTTGAACTCTAAAAAGATTTCATTAGCAGCACTTGGTGAAGTGTTCAGCTTCTACTTTGCGTACTTTGTTGTGTTGGGAAAGAAGCTGCAGCTTCTTCTGTAAACTGCTGCATGAACCCATTTAAGTTACGTTAAATCGAGTGGAGAGCAGCAACTGACACACGGCTCAGGTCGACAGGTGACGGGAAGTGACGGAGAGTGACAATGTGGGAAAGCTAATCTGATGTAAGCCAAAGACAAACACAGTTATTATCTTTTTCATCCTAAAATAAATGGCCCCATTAGCTGTGATGATGCAGGTCATTAAAACACCTCCAACGTGCACCTGCCGCTGCCTTCAGAAGCTCCAGACTCACATCATTACGTTCACATCCCATCTCGCAGCTCCTGCTCATATCAACCCACCACTTAATGGCATCACACGCCTAATATAACTGCAAGGTGCAAGGTTAATGCAGAACAGTTTAGTTGGCACTCTTCATTATTCTAATGACTTTTAGTTTGCATTGCTGTGCCCTCCAGAATCGCCAGTCATCGGAGGTAAAAACAGGCCGAGCAGGCGATAAAATCCCCACCAGGACGTCCGAGAACCAAAAACGAATGATATTCCATCTCATATTAATCAAGTCATTTAACGTCAGCGTTTCATTTCTTTCAGCTGAATTTATAATAATCTAACAAGTTTCACAATTTCATTTCAAATCATTTGCACTTTATTTGTTTTAGCTTTAATGCTGTTTGTAATCTTGATAAAATTGAAAATTAGAATAATTTGCAGTTGCAGTGAGATGAAATAAATAATGAATTATTTGAACCCAAATCGCTGCAGTAACGTGTTTATGCTGGAAAACAGCTAGCTTTGATATCATATCCAGATAATTACGGTCTTAACAATGAATAATGAAGCGTCTTGATATTGTGTATTGTTTTAATGTTGATTCATTATATTTATATGTTCAGCAGGCCGGCATTAATATTTTATATACAGTAGATATCAAATATAATTGCCACTGCAGCCCATATTTCTCTGTTTATGTGTGTGTTTATTCTGTCCCACATTGAGGGGGGGCAGATAGATGGGGATAAATGGGGTCAGTGGTTTCAGGGCCTACAGGGATCAGCAGATCCCAAACAGAATACAAAAGTCTGCAGCAGCTCACGGAGAGTCTCTGTCTTTATTCTGAAATGAGAGGACGTGGACAAAGACAAAAAAAAAAAAAAACCACCAACGGTGGGATGTTTCACACCAAGACCACACTGGGTGTGCTTTTTTGTGCGACCTTTGAACTCGGCACCAAATCTGCTGAAATCTAATGAAAATCGATTTAGCTTGATTCAAAAAGCGTGTGACCGGGTTAATAAGACGAGGCTGCTCGTTGGGTTTAAGCCCCTCGACGCTTCCCGTCTGATTCGTCCGTTCTTATCACAGACACCTTTCAATTACCCCGCCTGGCTCTGAGCTGGAAGTCTGTTTGCTCTCAGTCCCATCTGAGAGGAAGCTCTAATGGCCCACACATGTTGGCTCTGGACTATCACCATAAATGTGTTTACCTCAGTCCATTCCATTACTTCCAATGGTGGGAGTGAATATAAAACTGAACACACGACTCTAACCGGGCTCATTTCAGGAGCACAGAGGTCGGAGAGATGAGCTATTTTATTTAAGCGTGAGCACACGACACCTTGAAAAAAGTCTGTATCTTTACGTTTATGACGGCGCATCACGCTGCGGAGAAAATGAGAAAATCAGTTCATGCATTTGTGATTTTGTTTTACAGAACGAGGCGACGTGTTATTGACCCTCATCAGTCCCATAAGACGCTGGGACGCCGGAGCGTCATCAGCCGAAGACGCAGACACTTCAAGTAAAGCTCTTTCCTTTTGTTTTCCAAGTGTTCTTCAACCGCAGACAGATCAGAGAATCACTCTTTGTTCATGTCATTTGTCCACCATTTTGATTTTGATCCAAACAAAACGCACAGATTCACTTTTCTCTGTCTTCAGGTAGCAGCAGTTTGGAGGTGAAAGAGAATCAAGATGACTTACTACGAAAGTATCACCCATCGACCTTTTGCAGCAGTTTTCCCAGACACGAGCCAAGAGCCCTGAAGAGGAAGCAGCCGTTGGCGGATGGAAGAGACCGGCTGCTCCACCAAAACCCGCGGACCTGTAAAAGAGCGTCGTGGGCCGTGACTCAGAAGAGCGCTGTAGTCCAGCTGAACGAGCTCCGGCCCGGGCTGCAGTACGAGATCATCTCGAAGACCGGCCCGCTGCACGCCCCCCTGTTTTCTGTCGGCGTGGAGGTCAACGGCCTCCACTTCGAGGGCCGGGGGCCGACCAAGAAGCAGGCGAAGATGAGGGCCGCAGAGCTGGCTCTCCGCTCCTTCGTCCAGTTCCCAAACGCCTCCCAGGTTCACGCCATCGCGCCGGCGGACTTCACGGCAGATAAACTGGAGATGCCGGATGCTTTTCTCAAAGCGTTTGAGCCATCGCTGTGTGAAAACTGTGACCTGCTGCACTGCAGCACCACGAAAAAGGAGGTTTTCTCCAGCATTTACAACCACAAACGACTCGTCCAGCTCACACTGGTTCCGTCGACCAACCCAAAAAGACGAGGCCTCGGCACCTCGCTGCTGGAGCACCTCAGCCCGGTGGCGCTGCTCAACCAGCTGCGACCGGGCCTCAGCTACACCTGCCTGGCCGAGAGGGTTCACGGGAGGCTGATGAGGAATTTTATCATGGTGATCAGGGTGGAGGGCGCCGTGTTTGAAGGCTGCGGACAGAGTAAGAGGCTGGCCAAGGCCCAGGCGGCGGCGGCTGCCCTGCAGAGTCTGTACAACATCAGTCTGGGACCAGAGAGGAAGGTTCTGGACCTGCAGGGCAGCAGAGCCAGAAATCAGCTACCTCCGGTGAGTACCGCTCCTGCACGTGTCCTCAGACCAATCCCAAACCCAACCCGCTCGTCCTCACCATGCTGGGACGGAATGGAAATTTACAGTCATACATGTCTGTAGTTTTTGGAGTTTCATCCGTTTCAGGAGGTACAAAAAGTCAAAGTTCTGATTTGGTCATAATCAATCGATCAGAAGAGGGAACCGCCGCCTGTCCACTCCTCCATAGAGTAAATACAAAAATCTTTAGAGTCTTAGGAGTGTGAAATAAAACACAAAACTCAAACATCATAATAAAGGACAAATTGTCATGTGACCCATCTTCACAGCCATTACTGTCCCTCCACTCGTGGAGACCGTGACTCAGCTTCAAGCAGCGATGCTGAATTCGTCCTTCATCTCTTCGGCTTTCAGCGGCCTCCTAAACGATCGGGATAAATGAGTCTGAGGTGTGCCGTATGCTACCAAATGGAGTGTGCCGCACATCAGCATGACCATCATGTCCTGAGGCCCGCGAGCCTGATGGCGTCCCATACGCTCATCTGTAGCATCTAAACAACTTCATTATGTATCTGAGCCAGCGAGAATTGTCCTCCGCGTCTTTCACTGTCGTGCTTTATGAATACAAGAAGATTTGTCTCCAGAGATCGAGCTGAGGCGAGGAGGGGGGGTGAACACGGCTAATACGCCGCTACGCCATCATTCAAATATGCAGAGGAATACTAGAACAACAGACACATAGAAACTTTATTAAACCCTGGGGGAGATGGGATGAGAGAACCCGAGAACATTTGGATGAGAAAAAGGATTTTCAGGCTCTGAATACGAACTGCAGGCTGAAACAGCAAAACTTCATGAGTGAACAATTTGTAGAAGCTTTTCCTCTTCAGATGGTTTTTTTTTTCCACAAACCCTGCAAGTCATCATTTAACACACACACACTCCTTCAGTATGAGCTGTCTGTCAGGCAGTGTGACACATTAATGAACATTATTACACCACATTAGGGATGAAGGAGGAGCGGCAGCAGACCAAGGAGATTGAGGTAGAGCGGGGAGGCGGTGTGAAGAGCATAATAATCTGACAGATAATTGTTTAACACACTCATTACACACGACCTTGTGCCACTGTCATCCAAAAAATCCTCCAGTAGAGTCCCCCCCCCCGACAGAAGGACTGCAAAAAAATCAACTACAGAACTCAAGTCTGCAGGATATTTCAGTAAATCTGCCTGAATCTGGTTAGCGACAAAATCAATAGTTAAACATGTATATTTGTTTTTATGGATTTTTCATTAAAATTCCTTAAAAAAGGAGTGTGGAAAAATGATGGAGATAAATTGAATTCACAGAAAATCAAATGTGAAAGTTTACTTCTTTTTTTGTTAACCTGAGGTGGACGACATCAACACATAAATCCATTTAAGTCATCTTTTTTTTATAATGTCTTCAAAGGTAAATGAAGCTTAATGACTTTGGAGGCTCATTTTTGTCAGCAAACAGCCTGACTGGGTCTGACTTCCTCTCAAAGCTGTTATATTTGTGTATCAGCTCATCAGCATCAGATGGCCTTCCCATTAAAAATCCACACGGTGGAAACTACCTGTAACTTCCTGATATCTGCCAGAGCAGTGACACGGCTCTAAAAATATAATTAGGCTTATTTTGACAGGTAGGAGTGCAGCACCTCTCCCTCCACAGAACAGGGGAGTTTAGGAGAGGAGAAAAGTCTCGGCCATCGCTGACAGACTGTCAGAGTCCGCCCAGACGAACGTCTCGGCTCCTGCAGACTTTGTTTGAAAGTTTTCTGTGTGTTTTTGTTGGCCAAGTCCCGACGTCCTCCGGTTTAAATATAGATCCGTTTTTCAGCCAACTTGTTAGGAACATTAACAATGTCTGAGTATTTCTAGAAATTTGACAACCGCAAATGTTGAATTATGAGGTATTTATTGGTTTTATTTACACGAGGGTGACTCAGGGTTTTGTTTTTTTACTTGTATTTTTCTGATACTTTTGTGTAAAACTAAACAAGTAGAGCCCAGAACATCTGAAAAAATTATTTTTTTCCTTTTTGATAAAAAAAGAATACTCAGGGATTTACAAAGTTGAATTTTAAAATCATACAGCGTGTTTTAATTTATTCTGCAGTTCATTGAACAATAAAATGCTCAGTTTATTAAAATTTGAATTATAATAACAGCCAAGATAAAAGTTATTAAATTCTGAGAGTATGTGAGTCAAAAAAAAAAAAGAAACTGACCCTAACCTAACCCTGATCAGGTTGAGTTAAAAGTCAGGAGTACAAATCTGAAGGTGAGGCAGGTAAACCACCTTCTTCCTGTTTTCATTTCTTCTGCAGTTCTTCGCCGAGTCGATCTTCCACCTGGTGAGAGAGAAATACGCAGAGCTGACAGACGGATGTTTCTCTACCTCGCACGCCCGTCACAAAGTCCTGGCAGGAATCGTAATGACCAGAGGTGAGTGATGCTGTCGGGTCCAGACGGTCCAGATGGTCCAGATGGTCCAGATGGGGCCCTGGTTGTGATCCTGACACGGAGGAGACCAGAGTGCTGCTGCAGGGGCAGTTTGGGGTTTATGTTCTGAGGCGGTGGATGTTTCTTCTCCCTCCAGGGTTGGACCTCCAATCGGCCCAGGTCGTGTCTCTGGCCACAGGGACGAAGTGTCTGGACCCGGACAATGTGAGCGACCGCGAGTTGACGCTCAGCGACTGCCACGCTGAAGTGGTCAGCAGGAGGGCGCTGGTTCGATTCCTGTACACTCAGCTGGAGCTGCTGCTCTGGTACAAACTTCTGCCGTCCTGCTGCCTTCATTGTTGGGCTGATTCTTCCTCTAATTCTTCCGTTTCTTTCCTCTCTGAAGTAAGTCAGCAGACGGTGAGGAACAATCCATCTTTGTACCCAGAAAAGGCGGCGGCCTGCGGCTGAGGGACGGCGTCTTCTTCCACATGTACGTCAGTTCATCGCCGTGTGGAGACGCTCGACTCAACTGCCCCTACGAGACGTCCTCCACATGTGAGACGCTTCTCTTTCAGACCTTCTTCCTACAGTTATCAGGCACTTTGCTGCAGATACACGGCCCACTGACCCACAGGAGTTTTATTTATTCGTGAAAGGAAAATCAGAATACCATAAAACCATAAAAAACATGAATGAATTAGTGCCAGTACTTCTGGCTCCATTAAGCAGCTCCATCTTTGTTCGCTCTCTTCTACATGACGTATTTTCAGCAGTTGGAGCTTCAACGCTTCCTGATGAAACATTAAACTTTAATCTCACCGATGATAAAAAAAATAACAAAACCCAAAACCTGTCAAAGTGAAGAGGTGTGACATCGCTCCTCCTCCTGATCTCATGAAAGGTTTGATCTGGTCTGAACTGAGCTCCTCTCTGTCAGATTCCAGCAGGAGGTTTCGCTATCACCTCAGGGCGAAGGTGAACGGAGGCGAGGGGACGCTGCCCGTCACAGGGCAGGGAGCCAATCAGAAACCGGGTAAACCTTTGGTCACCATGTCCTGCACCGACAAACTGGCCAAGTGAGTGTGACGAGAACAAAGTCTCAGTTAGTAAAGTTTAAGAAAACGGATTCTGATGAGAAATCATGTTGTGTTTTCTTTCTGTTTAATTGTATAATATGTATTTGTTATCCGGGCCTAAAACGGCGTTGACTCATCCTGCTCAGGTGTTCACAGCAGCTTTGTCCCAACACTAGGTGGAGCGTCATGGGGCTGCAGGGGGCCCTCCTGTCCCACCTGGTGGAGCCGATTTACCTGCACAGCCTGACGGTGGGGACGCTGAGCCACACGGGTCACCTGGGCCGAGCCTTGACACGCCGCCTCGCACGCATCAAGCGCCTGCCCTTCCCCTACAGACGGCGGCAGCTGCTGCTCGGCTGTACGTCCTCTTCCTGTTGGACCCAATCTGTGGGAGGAAGACGGAGGAAAAACATGAATTTACGGTTTTCACTTCATCGTCATTTGTCTGCCTGTTGTAAAGCCTCACCTGTGGTTTCCTCTGCTCAGGTCTGAGCAGCAGCGAGGTTCGGTCTGCTGGGAAGGCGCCGAACGTCAGCGCGAACTGGAGCCGCGGCGACAGAGGCCTGGAGGAGATCAGCACCTCCACGGGACGGAGGAGGGACTCTGGAACGCCGTCACAGCTCTGCAGGAACTTCCTGTTCGCCCGGTGGCACAGGCTGCAGCAGCAGGTCAGACCTTCTTTGAGCTCTGTCACGTCCAATGATGCTTTTAAAAGCTTTAATTTCCTCTGTGACATTTAATTATGCACGCTGACAGAGTTCAAACTTCAAACTTCGATGGCGACTGAAGCAGCCTAATAGAAGCTGAGAGGACACAAAGCTTTTCTTTAAAGAGTTAAAATGTGACGGGCAGACACGGAGATGATTAAAACCAAAAGGCCTTTCTATGAAAATGTGGTTGTCTGTCCAAGATTCACCTCTGACTGATAAAGAAGGAAGGTCAGAGGTCAGAGTGAATTTTCTTAAGAGCTGGCTCTAATTTCTAAAGTTTTGTCCATCATTAGAAATAAATATAAGAAATTAAATTAAATTAAAAAGTCAAATGTTTCCACAGTTCATTTATTTCATCTTCACCAAATCAAGATATTTTTCCCTCAAACTGGTTTTTACATCCACATTTATTAAGTTCCATTTTAGATCATGATTGATCTGAACTGTTAAAATGGTTAAAGCGCAGTTCATCAACAAGGAAAACACATTTTTACGTAGAGATATATAAAGACAGTTTTCATTTCTAATCGCTGATGATCTGACAAACGTCAACATTCTCTGCTGTTGAATCACAGACATCAGAGCCGTCAGTAAATTATCGTGAGCTCCCTGCTGAGAAAAAACCAAAGTGGTTCTATCTTTCTTTTTCAGTTGAACGGTCAGATATCGGGAGCAGAGGCGGAGACGGGAACGTACTGTGGCTCCAAGCTGAGGGCAGGATGCTACCAGAGGGCGCTGCAGCAGTTCACCGGCGCTCTGCAGGTTGGAGGTCTGGGCACGTGGCTCAGAAAACCTCCACAGCTGGATCAGTGAAACATCAGTCTGGGAAAAACTGAGTGTGAGAATGAAGTTAATGGATGTTTCTTCCTGAGGTTCAACGAGCCCCAACACGTGTGTGGACAAGTGTGACGATTATGCAATGAGCACGCAGCACTCACAAAAGAAAGTCTGATTCAGCCAAAAACTGCAGTGAACGTCTCACCACGACTGGTGGCTGTCGCTGAGGTTAGTGCTAGCATTTAAAACCACTTAACCCTGACTCTATTTTTCGTTATCAGTTTAACGAAGCAATATTTAGCATTTCAGTCAGATTTACAAAGTAACAGCTGGACGTGTAATCGGAGGTTTAACGTCAAAACACTCAACAGAACAGTGACAAATATTCAAAACACATCAAGAATACATTTGATGCAGTTAATTAGAAGAGGAGCCGATCACTGTATCTGCCTTCATTTGGAGATATGTAACAATTATATATATAGAAAAAGCGAAATAATAATTTAAATAAACAAACAGTGCTTAATCAGCTATAATTAAGTTTTACTTATTCTCAACATACATGTGTGTCTTTCACTGACTTTCAGTTTTTCTCGTAGAGACAAAGTCCACAGAGTCCAGATAAGATAAAACTCACACTGGTCCTCTTCGGCACACACACACACACACACACACAGAGGTTTCCATTAGCACATTAAAATTTTAATTTCATTCGAACTTTGAGTTCAGATTTGTCTGTAAATGCGTCTTCTGTTGTTCCTGTCGTGTGTTTTTATAAATGTGTACTGCTCATTGTTTTAGTTTAATTTCTTCATCAGCCATAATGTTACAGGTAGGGGGAATATCATGGATTACCTGGTTTCCATGGATACCGGACAGTGGGTGGGGTCTGTCGGGGAAAATATTTAGTCTTGAAGTTGATGTTGAAGCAGGACCTCCCAGGAGTGGTTGAAGGAGGACAATCGGACAGCAGGGTCAGAGGTCAGGCCCGGTGGATGGTCGTGGGGACTGAGGGCTGGACCGCGAGGTCTGATCCAGCAGAAGAGCAGCTGGTGCCAGACCTCCAGGGTTCAGGACTTCAGACCTCCAAGGTTCAGGACTTCAGACCTCCAAGGTTCAGGACTTCAGACCTCCAGGGTTCAGGACTTCAGACCTCCGGGGTTCAGGACTTCAGACCTCCGGGGTTCAGGACTTAGGTCGTCTGAAGGACTTCAGACCTCCGGGGTTCAGGACTTCAGACCTCCAAGGTTCAGGACTTCAGACCTCCAGGGTTCAGGACTTCAGACCTCCAGGGTTCAGGACTTCAGACCTCCAAGGTTCAGGACTTCAGACCTCCAGGGTTCAGGACTTCAGACCTCCAGGGTTCAGGACTTCAGACCTCCAAGGTTCAGGACTTCAGACCTCCGGGGTTCAGGACTTCAGACCTCCGGGGTTCAGGACTTAGGTCGTCTGAAGGACTTCAGACCTCCGGGGTTCAGGACTTAGGTCGTCTGAAGGACTTCAGACCTCCAGGGTTCAGGACTTAGGTCGTCTGAAGGACTTCAGACCTCCAGGGTTCAGGACTTCAGACCTCCAGGGTTCAGGACTGTGTTGGTGCCTAAAAGGGACCAACACAATATTAATGATGAGCAGCTGATTTGGTTTAACAGCTCAGTGTGTGGATGTCACCACCTGGAGGAAACCTGCATGTATTACAACATCATTATTTGTCTTCTCAGTGTCTGTCACAGAGATTTTTTTCCTTTGATTCCCTAAAATAATGACTTAAATCAGAAATATCCCAAAGCCTGTTATATTAGAAGTTGAGTTCTATTTTCATTGCCTCCGTTTGTGTTTATTTCTCGAAGTTTTCTGGGGAGGACTGTAAAGGAAGATTTCTCCTGAGAGCCTGCGGTGTTAAAGGCTCTGTAAACTTTTATTATGTATGTAGTTTATATTGGTCGTGACTGTTTTTTAACACAGCAGAATAAATTTATTTAAACTTATTTGTGTTATGTTTTGTCGATTTCTTTCAATCCTGTAAAAAAAATGACTCAACCAGAAAACTTGAACGACACAAATAGTTTATTTTGATTTCCAAGCCTTGGCTTGTTCTTCAGTACACAGCTATAATCCACAAAACCACTATTTTTTTCCATCTCCTCTGAGGACTGAACCACTTTGATCACACGTTACACTGCGAACACCACGGCTTCAAAACGGGTGAGGTGTGAGGCGGTTTCCACGGCGACCGAGTGGTCAGTCGATGTGGACCGTGGCTCAGCGCTGGTAGAAAACGCAGGTGAGTGCGGATGAACTACAGATCAAACATCATTCTATTTTCTTCACGCAAAACAAAATGTTTGATCATTTAAACCAAGGATGAAACATCAGTGTTCTCTGCTCATGTTACTTTCACTTCGTTGTCAAAATATTGATTTTAGGAAGAAAACAAAAAGGCCCTTCAAGGACCTTTGGCATAAATAAAGTATTTTAAAATCCACAGCACATAATGTATTTTTACGTTGCACTAAGAAACTAACGTCACCTCCATCATCCCTGGTATAAACGATCAAATTTACTTTGGATTCTTTCTGCATGCTAAACATTTTACAGATCAACATCTTCTACCATGAAGGAGTAAAATGGATTTACACCAAAATAATAAGAAAATAATGAAAATGAAATGTTGACACATGTCAAGTTATAAAGGCTAATAAAACTGCTGCGGCTAAAGTACACTGAGCAGCCAATCAGCTGCTTTCTTTCATATATTACAATTTATACAATACAAATGTTATGTTTTATGTATTAGGAGGTTAAACACTTCACATTTGCCTTTTTATTGACAGTTACGATGCTAAAATCAGTATTGACCTCAAGTTTTTCTATCATTACTAATACATTTCAATGCGCAGTCGTTAAGTGTTAACAGATAAACAATCGTGGAAATTGTTGAGATGTGCAGAGAGAAATGTTTTTGTTTTTAAGAACCAGTAAAACGCTCCAACAAATCTAAAGCTAGACTCACACAGAGACAACCAGTCTGAACGGAGCCCTGTCGAAAAACAACAGCAGTACGACAGCTGTGCTGCCTCTAAATACATCAACAACTGTTTTGTTTTTTTCACATCGATTTGTATCATCACCACACACGCACACACACACACACACACATTATTACAGTCTCTGTAATTCACTTAAATGCAGCTTTGGCTGAGTGTTTTCTTGGCAGTGGCAAAGCAAAGCAGGTGTAAGCAAACGCATCACAACACTCCTCAGGGACTGGACCTTCAAGTACCAACACACACATGACACCGACAAAATCCCCACAACAGTGTTTCAACACTAATGACTAAAGGGTGTTGCTTTTTTTTTGTTGTGTGTGTGTACAATCATGTCGAGTACTGGACCGACAGTCGGGCTGAACATCAGAGGAAATGTTTCATCACCTGTTCTTGTGTCAAATATGATGGAAGACCAAATCCCTTTTTATGACGATCTAAAGTTTGGTCCAATGGTCTCATTACACCACCAGTTAATTTTTATCTTTTCATTAGGGCCTGAGCACTCGACAGTGCGAGAGCATCTGTTGGCGTTACTCTTTATTATTTAAATTCATTTTGTGCTATAAATTTAAAGACGCGTGGATGAAATGAAAACTGGTTGGAAGCAGCTACAGGTTTGGGAACACAAAGCTAACCTGTGACTGTTTAAAGAGATTCTAGGTCTGGTTTCAGATGCTTTACACCCACCAGGCACATTTCCTTTAATCTGGAGTTTTTACATTTTATTTTGTGTGTCTAAATCGAAGTTACAAACACCAGAGTGTCTCATGAAACCCTGTTGTGTTATGTGCTAAATAATCTCTCTAATCAAACCCACTAACATTCAGCTGTTTGCTTGTTTCACCTCTTTACCAGTTTTTTTTTTTTTTTTAAGCAACAACTAGAAAAATTGTAACAGCTGTCGGTATTTTTGTTTCAAAGTGCATAACCCGTTCACACAGAGCAGAAACGAGCTGCGACAAACAAAAACACAGTTAAGTTTCAGAAATTGATCATCTGTTATGTGTGTTTTGAAAACAGCCAAACTGAACACTGACTAAACAGAAGTTTTCAAAACGTGACAGACGATTTGTGGAGTTATTTTCAAAACCAGAAAAAAGTTTCAGGCACAAAAAGATGATGTTCGTTTTGTAGTTAGAGCGAGTAACAGCTCTTCTCTTGACTGTTCACCAACATAATGAGAGAAACAGGGACTAAAAAATGAGCAGAAGCTAAAGCTGAAGTTAGAACAGATGGACTGGATTTGTTTTTTAAAGCGTCGGACTCTTCCTGGTTAGATATGTGCAGCTCCTCGCTGACCTTAGAGGAGCTTCTTGTGTTCCGTTTCTGTAATTTGTGTCACCAGTGTAGAAGATTTTGTTGTGTTTAATTTTTGGTGAAGAATCATTTCCATGCCAATTGCACACACTCGTGTGTATTTTGGCAGTGGTGATTTAACGAGTGTGACAGATGCAGCAGACAGCGAGGGAAAGTCCTTTTTTTGCCGCCATGACCCTCAGATACTGACCTTCAGACTCAAAAGACACCTGTTAAAAGTTGTTATCCCTCATTGAGTCGTGGTTCAAATGACATCAGTGAAACCAAACTTTTTCCCGACGGCCTTTCAGCCTGGCGGTGGAGATCACTTCTCCTGCAGCAGGGCGGGGATGTTGATGTTCCAGCCGATGGCCTGCCGGTCGAAGCCGCAGGAGAACAGGTTGCAGGAGGTGTTGTCTTCACACCAGGTAGAACAGCACACCATGCGCCGGTGACCCTGAACCATGACACACCACACAGCGACAGTTCAACAACACTGACAGGCTAAGGAGTTTAAGTGCCACATTCACTAATTGGAAGTTTGGCGGTTTGATCCTGGTCCCTTCACTCTGCGTGTTTTACTGCCAACACAAAATTTTAAATCTATCCTCCCTGCTGAAGTCGCACAGAAAAAACCCAACAGGAAACTCCAGAAGATGAAGATGTTCAGTTGAAAGTTTTCTGTGCCATATAAAAGTCATCCTGGTAAGAGGTTAGATAGTGTTCACTAGTTCACTAGTTCACAGCAAACGAAAAGTATGAGTATGGAAACTGTGAAGGCTCAGTCAGAGCGCCCCCCCGCAGAGAACCGACCTGTCTGTTGCTTCGTGGGAGTCGAGCCAGTCGGACCCCGGACATGTCGAACAGACGGACCTGCCGATTGTCGTGAGGAAGAGCGATGATTCTCTGGCTCACTGACACACTGATCCTGAACACAGCCAAAACAGGAAGTGAGATTACGAGGACGACTTCTACCACAACGCCCCACACAGACAAATGTTTTAACGTTTGTTCAGCACTTTCTCCAGCCAAATTCAATATTTCTACTGTGATCACAAACATCCGACACCAGTGCTGAGGCGTTAAAGCGCAATGAAGTTGTTTTTCTTTGAATCGCGTTTCTTATCAACACCTACGCAGGTTAATTAACTCTGTGAAATCATAAACACTGAACTGCACAGGTCTGTTCACTTGTGATATCAGCGCCTGTCACTCATTTATGCACGGGTTCTGCAGCTCACAGACCTGTTGACGGCGGAGTCTGTGCGGATGGTTGCTATGGGAGACCTCATGTTCTTCAGGTCCCACACTTTGACGGTCCGATCGTCACTCCCCGACACCACGTTGTCTCCCACCGTGAACACAGCTGACGTCACTGTGCTGCAAGGGACAAGAGAAGAGGCTGAAATAAGATGCTGCCAATAGACTTTATTTACAAAAAATATTCAGTCAAAGACTAAACAGCAAAAGGTGAAATTCTATTTTTTATTTTTATTTGCTATCGATCAATATTTCTGTACAGACGTTTCTATTTCTCATGCTGGATGTAACAGACATGAACAGCAGAAGAAGTGTGTGTGTGTGTGTGTCAGACTGACTCAGTGTGTCCCTGGAACACGTTGACTGAGTGGATGGATGGATCTCTGAAGTCCCAGAGCCTGAAGGTGGTGTCTCTGGACGAGGTGACCACTAGACGTTGTGTAGGGTGTGTGCAGCAGTGAGTCAGCTCCTGGTCGTGCCCTGAAAACACACATCGTCATCGTCATCTCCTCCTCTTCCACAGCAGGGTGCTGGATTCCACTTTGACCACCATTTCAGCCTACCTGTAAGTGAGTGGACCAGCTCTGATGTCTCCACGTCGTACAGGTTGGCAGCTCGATCCCAGGAGGCCGTCACCACCTGTTTCCCCCCCACCAGCCAATCTGCAGCGATCACCACGCCCTGGTGGCTGCGCAGAGTCGTGGTGGCCACGCGGACAGAGGGACAGTCGTTCGGACCCTCGACTTCGCCGTCTGCTTCATCTTTGTCTGAGAAGTCCACGTCGTCTTCACAGGGCGTCTGCTGCTGTCATGGAGGTTGACGACGAACACACAACAGAATGAGGCTACAGAAACAAACGGCCAGATTCACAGTTACACAAACCGACTGCTGATACTAACACTCATATCAGCAACAGGCTGTGGAGTCGGCAGCTGCACCATGTATCTCCAGATGTGAGCAGTCTGGTCTCCAGAGGCTGAGGAGGAGAAAGAGCACAACTCCATAAGTCTAAATTTGTCTGAGCTGATATGATGACACTTCTCCGGCTGCAGAAAACTGCTGTTGTCTCACCTGTGAGAGCCATCTGCTCAGTGGGGTGGAACTTGATGGAGTTGACTGCGGACACAGAGAGACAGATGTATCGCATCACTCACAAAACTTGGATTCACCATTTTGAGTAATGAAACGTGTTAATGAATTTGGCAAACACTTCCAGGTAAAGTGCTGCAGACTTTACCTGATCCTTGATGGCCCAAATATTTCAGGAGGCACTTTCCAGTTTCGATACTCCACAGCATCGCAGTGTGGTCTGCAGGAGTGAGACAGGGTGGAAGCAAAGAAGACAGAAAAACCATTTTAACAGTGACAACGCAGAAAATACTGAAAGAAAGAGCTGAATGCAATGTCCAGAATTTGGGAAACAAAGAGAGACATCTGGGGAAATGATGTAGGAGTGAAGCACCTGCTGACGCGGTTCCCAGCACCACAGGTTGTGTCCTGGTGACGCTGAGGTCCCAGATCCCGTCTCTGTGGCCAACATACTCCCTGACCAGCTGGCACACCGCTCTGGACGTGGTCGCTTTGAAACTGGACACAATCTGAGGCAGAGAAGGAACTCAAATGAACACAGGACACCTTGGAGGCCCAGCTGCGTCCCTGACAGGGCTCCTACACTCTGAAGACTGATCTGTCTTCGGCCGTGTGCCAAGTTACATTGACACTACAATTTTTTTTCTGGGCTTTTTGTTCATCTCCCAAACATTTCCAGGCTGAGAAATGCTCAGATTTTATTAGATTTTTCCAGAGTTCTGTAGGAGCCCTGGTCTGAGGGAAGGGAGGAAGCAGGTTAGCAACTGAGGATCACTGAGGGGCTGCTCAGCGGGGGGTCCTTGTAGTATGACTGGGCTAAGAAGCTTTGTTTGACAACAGCGTTATTTATATCAGTCCTGGGTTCATGGATGCCACGGTGACACAACAACACAGACACATTAATTATCAGTGCTGTGTGTTGAATTTATCATTCTGGGGTTATTGTAAATGCAAAAACCGCATGAAAGAAAGAAAAATCTAGAAGGGAGACGGCGAACAAAAACACTGAGTTATGGTAGGAAGAAAACATGAATGATTATCCGTCAGGGGAAAGTCTGGTGGAGGTGTTTACATTGAAGATGGGGATGATACAAACTGGACTCTGGGTTCGTTTTGGGCACAGACCACTAAATAAGTTCCAACTGAAAGGAAGCAGAGAGAACGGCATCACTCCTCTGAAAAATAAACCCCTCACTACACAAAGAACAAAGCGCAAGGTCCACATATTTATCTGTTAAAAAATATATAAAATCACTCATGTTACAATCAAAATAAAAAGTACAGTGGCTGGGCAAAATGGGATCCTGCTGCTGGTTAGAAAGCACAGTGGATCAGGTGATATGAGATATATATGTGTGAATATATGCATGGAATCGTTTTCCTTCATCTATGTCACACTTGGTTGTCATTAACTTGTTGAAATGCAACACTGATTTTGACATGTTACATTTAACAAAGCAGCAAAAGGGAATCGGGAAGTTTAAGGAAAAATAAATAAAAATGAAGCGCCGCAGAATAAGCTTCAAGCGGCTCTAACTTACCCAGCAGTTAATGCTCTACAGTCCGTGGCTTCAGTGTGCAGTCTGCTATGGCCACATCGAGATGCAGATGTTTTTAAAAGTTATGGAAACTAAAGTCAGCACTTATCTTCAGCTGTCTCTGAAAAGCTTTAATTTAAGTAGACTCCCCCTTGTTGTAAAGCCACTCACATTAAAGCTGAGACTTTGCTGAGACGTAAAGTCCCATATTTAACATTTTTTCTGTGTCTCCATAAGAAGAGCCATTTGCAACAGTGTTTACATTTTTCTCTCTCTGGCTGCTTTCTGAGAGATTAAAAAAAAAAAACAAAAAAAAAAACACACAAACAAACAATGAAATAGCAGATTTCAGGTAAAAGCCTCAGAAACCAAATCCACGTTTCTGGTCCAGGCTGAATCTTAAACCTCGACCAAAACATGGTGTCATCAAGCAGCTACACACTGCAGGACAATGTTATTTCATTGTTTGAGCTGTTTATGTATCTTTAAGTTCAATCTGATATGGCTGAGGACTCATCAGCAGACCACACACTCTGCCATAACTGAGCAATGATCTAAAGCAGCCGACAAATGCTCCTTCACCTTGACTGATTCATTCATCAAGGTATGAAAAGGCTACCTCGTGTTAAGGACGTCTCCGGAGTGTACCATTATGTGAATGCCAACAAGGAGCTAAATAAAAACTTAGGAGGTGCAACTGAAAAAAGCCTGTTAGTGAGATAATAAAGTGGAGTTTTATCTCACACAGAAACTCTTAAAAAAGCTTTAACTCCTACATTTGAATGACCAAGTCTCTTGGGGAGGGAGTGTCGACCCCCTGGCTGGGCTGTTCATGCATATTGGCACACAAGGGGGAGAAGTTAACACGTTACCCATGAATCTCCACCCCACAACTCCCAACTGGTTATGCTGAAGTTGCGGGATCCACCTACTCTGGCATAGCAAGAATTTGAACGTGGCTATGAGATAAAAAGGTGAAGAGAAGAAAAAAAAAAAAAACAGTTCTTCTCTTTAATATTCATGACTCATGTCGTCTTAAATCTGACGAGAACAGTGGAGCGAATTCAGCTATTTTATATTCATCTCCTAATATCTTTGTATTCTATACATGAGTTAACTCAGTAAATAAACATTTTCTGGCAGGGGAAGGCTGAATAACTAAGACTGTGTAATTTAATACAGATTAACACAACAGTCCACATCCACCTGAATACATCAATTAGCTTAATGTTCACTGGTCAGATTTATTAGACTTAACTTATAATTCACTCATCAGCCATTACATAATGACCACCTGTGGAACGTTGCGCAGGTTTTAAACCAGAACGGTCCTGATCCTGGAGGTCTGGACTCCTCCGGACCTCTGAAGCTGAGCTCTGGGCTCTGGATCATTCCTCAGAGCTGCAGGGTTAGAGATGATCTGACTCGTCTTCACCGTTCACCCGCTGCATGATACGCCCCACCCACTAACTGGTATCCGTGGTAACCAGGTAGTCAACGTTACTCAGTTCAGCTGTCAGTGGTCATAATGTTATGCCTGATCAGTGTATGGTCAAGTTGCATACATGTGCATATATTTTCTTTAAATTTGCTAAATCTTCTTTTCACTGATAAAAAACCAAGGATGAAACATTTACCTTGCTGGTGGAAGCTTTGTAGGTCGTCTTTAGTTTCTGTGACAGCTGACTAGTGCTGTGACTTGCTGTGAATTAATGTCATACAAAAGAAAACAATTCACATTGATGACAATGAAAAGAGTCATAAAAAGTCATATTGTGATTATTTCATTCATTCCATGCTATCCAAATATTACACACTTAATATTTTAAAGTAGATGAACCTGGAGTGTGACTCACCCTTCGTTTTAAGTGCTCCTTTGGCTAAATCTGCCCCTTCGAAAGTCTGCCCCTCTGCAGTCAGACGGTCGTTCAGCGTTTCGATTTCTTTGCGTACTGAGAATCAAACGGTTTCAAATTAAAAAATTCAGAAAGCCATGAAAACCATCGGAGTCCTGCACTGAATGTTAAAGTGTCACTGTTCAGACCAGGATACTGACATGTAAGATAACTGTTCTGTAAGAAAATGTAATGAGTTACTTCTTTCTCTTTCATGATATCATCTGAGCTACATCTCCACTGATTGTTTACACTGATTTAGGCCGCGGTTCTTAAAGTGGTGACCCTGAAGGGGTTCCCAGCTAAAATAAACCCATCGACAGAGTACACTATAAGCCTTTTAATTGTGGGTTTCAAACCTTCTCAGTAGTAACATCACATCTAACAGCACAAACCTCATCAGATGAGGGACTGTCTAATTTGTCTCCATTTTTGGGGTGAATGGAAAGTTTATTTGTCATGTACGCCATCATACACAGTTCATTCAATGTCCTTCATAGAAATATAATACTTAAACCCAAACCAGGCTCTGTTCGTTCATGATGACTTACATTCCAGGTTTTCTATGTAGAGGTTTTCAAACTCTCGCTCGATTTGGCTGAAGAGGTCCAGCAGATTGTTCCTCAGAGACAGAGGCAGTTTGGTGTCCTGCATAGAAATAAGAGGGGGTTGTCATGTATGTGAAGCAAGTTGAGGCTGAATCACAGAGCAGATATATGATGTAAAATATAGTAACAACAGATAGAAAAAATATAGTAGGCACACAAAACCCTTTAAAAACGTCTGTTGAATTTCCACCTGTTGAATAAGATTGAAAATATGATAGCTGATGAGAACTGCTCACACCAGACAACCGAGGATTAAATCTGGGCGAAGCGGCCCTTTTCTAGCCAGCTGAGTTGACTTTCATCAGTGTTGTTGTTTAAGGTTATTGACATTATTGGTGATATCAATAAAGTTAGAAAAGATAAAAATTGTTTTTGTGCTATGAGCTTTACATTTCCGGTTTAGATGAAGATCAGATCAATTCACACTGAAAACCAGGCCATTCACAAGGTTCAGATGCTTTTTCTTCACCCTGCTGCTGTTCTCCCAAACAGCATCGAGTGAAAGACGCAAACAGGAAGTGGGTCATGTCTCTCAGTGAGAAGAGTCGTCTTTGTACCTGGCTGACACAGAATGCACTCTTGCTCGGGTTGGATTGCTGCTCACAGCTATAATTTCTAAAGGAATATGTCTGTGTGCTGTTCAGAGTTACAGGCAGCAGAAAGACTTGAGCTGCAGTGCAAACATCAGAGTAACGGCACAGAAATAAAGGACAGGCTGCAGGGGGAGTTACACGAAGCCTTGTAAAGCACGAACACGTATGGAGCATTTTCTTCAGCTTTTCCCACATTTAAACACTTTGAGAGAGTAATCAGGATTGAACTGAACTTCTGAAATGACCCCTGAAAGTCTCACATTCAAATCAAGTACAGGACATGTGTGAGTAGCCGCGGGCTGAAAATGTAGAACATCACATGTTTAAGGGAGGGGAAGGATTCATCACACAACACCTCGTGTAAAATAATCAAACCTACACTACATCAAACCTAGACAGCTAAATGATGGTCTAAAAACTATGACACTACAGTCTGAAGCACAACAACCACCACACACCTGAAACTTACCTCCATTCTCATGAAGGATTCCAGATTATGAGAGGACTGGGACCAAAAGGGACCAGAGTGAAAAACAAAAAGTTATGAGGACGGGATTACACTGCGTTTCTGCTTCAAACTGCTCCTTCACAATGGGCTGAAGTCCAGAACAACGATCATACTCTACTCACAGCGACTGAGTGCTTATTTACACTGCACATCACAAACACAGCTGCCACATTCAGGGAGCTGTAAACACTGGTGGCAATCATAAACCCAAGAGAGTCGTTTTCAAAAGCCAAGTGTGATCACAAGCTGTGAAAAAACTGGCTGCAGCTCCTCCTGCGACCCGGAAACAGATAAGCAGTAGAAGATGACAATCAAAGGTGTTTAATTGATAACTTATTTTGAACAAATAATGTCCAATATAGAGACGTCACTGAAGCTAAATGGAATTAGATATATTGAAATACCTGGAGTTCAAATCAAATACAGTTTTTTGTAGGATCCAGAATGTTGACATTTTTAATTAAACCCAGGAGGTGGTGTTTAGGTCATACAAATTTCCAGGTAATAATTTCAGTTTTAACTCAGATGAATTTACTGGCTATTTATTTTTCCCCAAGGTCATTGTGTTTTCAGATAATTAACAAAACTCCAGAAGTATTTCATAACCTAACTGGTGGGTCAGTGAAACCAAACAAGTCCTCAGATTGCTGAGAACCAGGAGGAACATCAGAGATCTCACAAAACTACCTGAGCGGCCTGCAAGTGCTTAATCCGATTCTGAATGTGTCTGTTTTGATCGCAGTGTCATAATAAGCTCACAGCATTGGTGGAGTAATTGTGGCCTGGTTGAGCCAGCAACACGATGAACCATTATGTGCCCTACAAACAGGTGCATTAAAACCTAATTGGCTTAGGCTTACAACCAGAGTGCTTCCAGGTGCTGACAGCAGCAGCAGGACAAGCTAATGATGACAGACAGGGAGGGGTGCAGTGTGACACTTCCAGACAAGCAGCTGGAAAATCAGGGCGGTGATTCTAGTGATTGTTACCGAGAAACACAGACTAATTAGACACTTTGTTTTTGTTTATCTCCATTAAGGAAATTGCTTTTCATTACCTGTCCCTCCAGCATGTCTCTCTGCAGGCCAGATCGGTCCTGTTCCGTGCTGTTGGTCCTACGGATGGACAGGCTGTGAGACTTCCTCTTCTGCTTCGCCTGGCGGGCGGCAGCGCTGCTCCCACTCTCAACTGGCATCTCTCTTCCAAACCTGAACCTAATAACAGGCTGAAAGTGCAAAAGCAAAGGGAAGAAGGCTCAAACTGGTTACTTGTTATAGTAATCTGGGCTGGCTGGAAATCAACATGACAGAGCTGTATTTGGCAGCGTTCATAATGAATGCAGAAATTACAATGTGACAGTTCTTAAAACACGTTGAGATAAGAAAATTGTCACATACTAATGTTGGAAACCTAAATTCTCTAAACAGGCCTTTGTAATATGGAGACAAAATATAACATAATTTATAGCAGTGTTAAGTACAGCCAGTGACCTTGGGCAGCAAAATCACTTGTTAATGCTTATCACGCTGGACTGTGAGGTCATTGAAATAATATGGATTAAATACTTTAGTAAGACTCCAAAAGTAAAAGTATTGTTACTAACTACAACTCGTACTTTCTAATTTAAGCAGCTGCAACCAGTAAATCTTTGGCACTGGCTGTTTAAAAAAAAAAAAAAAAAAAAACAGGACTCAGACAAAGTTATGTCTTCACTAATCATCTGAGCAACCCTGAGGTTTTAACAGATGGAACAGATTAACAGATTATTTAAAGATATAATCTTCCTCGGGGTTGTCACTTTAATAATACATGACATTTATGTTCAAATGTCCGAACCGATGATTATTTCAGTACTTCGGGCTGAAAGGAGCCTGCAGATCTGTCCTGATGCCTCCGTGCAGACTCTCTGATAACAGTGACCATTGTGTTGACGTGTTACACGTCGGTGTTGTCATTTGTTCATGCAGCGGACACACAAACAGGAGTTGGCCCAACTGGGTGAGGGACTCATCTGTGGGTGTCCATATCACAGTAATGACAACACAAGCCTGTTCCCCAGCTGTCACATCTGGATCCACAGCGGTACATCTGCCCCTGAGCTGACACAACACGGTGTGTGCAGCTGACAGACGGTTTTTATTCCATTTCTGTCCGCTAACAACAAAGATGTTCGCGTTTCTGTGGCAAACAAATCCGCCTTGTTCGGCTGTCAGTCAGTCAGCCGTTACTTCCTCTGTCATTGTCACCAGATTTACAAAAAAAAAAATACATTTGAGCTTCGTGTGTTGAAAGGGGGGAAATTAATTTAGAGCAAAAATAACAGTGAATGCTAAAAAGTCTCGACAGCTAAAACGAAGCTAACGTAAACCGCCGTTAGCTTAGCGGGCTAATGCTAATAAAAACCGTTAAAACGCGAAGTTGAACTCACCGGAAGTCTACAAACACAGAGTTTCACTCCGGAAGGCCGTGCTGGGGAATGTCGACCTTCCTAACATCGCCTTCGTTGTGGGGAGGCGAGCCGAGACTGGCCGAGCCGGTCCGGTCCGGTCCAGGATCCGGTATAACGGTGGACAAGCTCAGACCAGATGACCGAGCTAGTTCCGGCGAATGTTGGTTTTCATAATAAAAGCCCTCAGATTTCGACCTTTCAGATTAAACTCCCCTAAAACATGCAACCAATTTTAAAAAATGAATTTAAAAAAATAGATTTTTACAGGTAAGTGACATTCTCATGAAAATGTACCAAACAATTATATTTTTCATTATTTATAAATAAAGATCGAGGTATGTGTATGTGCTCATATTATCTGAATAAACAATTGTTTTTCATGCATATTCCAGATAAGTTGTTTATACATCATATTTCAGCAAATGAATATTTTACAGATATGAAGGTGAAGTGTAGTTCCACACACAGCTTTGCTTTTTCTAATTAAAAAAAAAAAAAAAAAAACCCAACATGCAGTTAATTACAAGTAAAAACTCAACTGCAGCCATTAGTTCAGTATAGTATATTTATTTGGCTCCCTTGTTGGTGAATATTATTTAAGAGGAGACTTGAGTACAGGAAGCATCATCACTTTATCTGAAGTTAAACCCAGAAACTCCTGAGCCACATTTACACTGTAAGGCATGAGATTCTCCCTTACCGCCCCAGACAAGGCTGTGAGATTGTATACAAATCAGTTCAACAACTGAAAGATATTTCACATGGTCACTGTTAATCAGGGTCCAGGCTTGATCAAAAGTGATCAAAAGTCTATTTTTTTCCAGACAGTTCTGTTATCTGTGATCTTCACAGATAGGAAAGTTTAAGTTTGTGAAGAAAAGCTTGGAGCTGACAAATGAAAGATTATTATTATTACTACTAATTATTTAAATTGGTGGGTGCATTTTCCCAGCAGCTTTGTCTTAATATCACAGTTTCAAAAAAGACATTTCATGATCTTCTTGCTGCAGGGGAAATACACATAGAATGAAGACAAAAATATTGAGACCCTCTCAAAAGAGCATATAGGTCTCAACAGTCCAGAAAAGAGCAGTTTTATCTTCGGTCCGTGGTGCCTGACTTCCTCTTCCCGGCCAGGAGGTGTTTGGGTTTGAGGTCAAACACGTGTCTGTCGGCCTCTCCCTTCTTGCCCTGGCGGTTCATGCCTTTCTGAGAGTTCTTCATTATTTTCTTTGCTTTCTTTGCCATCTGAGATAAAATCAACAACAACAAAAAAGAAACTGATGTAAGTTCTCCTCTAATCGAAACTTTGTTCATCCACTACTGCCATTAAATTTACCCTTCACAGTGAAACAGGTGATATTCACAATTCTAATGCTAAGGACGCAGCCATGAGTCACGTACCTTTGGATCTCGTAAACCAGACTGGTCTCGGGGAGGACGGGATGCGCTCTGGCTGCGTGTTTTGGAGGTGGGAGGGGCTGAAGCTTCACGCTTGCGTTTCTTAGCGATGCTGCGAGACCGTCGGGCCTGCTGTGCGTAGTGGCTCTGAAATGCAAGAGGAGACCGATCTATCAGTAGCTCTGTGAGGGAGACACTTCCCGGTCTCATCTTTGACCAATGATATGTCGTCCTCAGAAATGCATTGGGTAAAAAGGTCGATGAATACACAAATCCCTTGTGACTTAACCGTATTGTAGATGTCAAATTCCTGATGAAGTGAAGAAAATTTAAAAAAGACTGTCAACTTGTCAACAAGTTTTATAATTTCAAATTCCTTCTTAGTTTTTCTGAAATCCAGATTTTTAATTAAATTCTGGCCACAGACCGAAAGAGAGTGTGGTATCGACGGCTACAACTAAGTGACAGCAATGTTTAATAGTGATAGTAAAGGTAGTCCACACGTCACATTTATTTAAATAATGGAGATTCTGATCTAAAGCTTACCCCGTCCTTGTCGTTCATATCCAGACCGAGGTTGCCCATCTCCTTCTCCAGTGTCTTTCTTTCAACCTGTGGATCAAACAGGGCGACGGTCAGCGGTGAACTTCAGTCAAATTATTTTTACAAAGTAAAACAGAGGGGCTTTTCAAATTAAAAGATCCGGAAGCTCAAGTTAAACTTCCACTGATTTTGCCCTTCAATGTTGCACCAACGTTTCTACGTAAATTAAAGTTCTGTTTTTTGTTTCATTGCTTTTAAAGCGCAGTGTCTGTTCCAAGCACCATGTAGCACCTTTACTCCAGGAATCACTTGAAGCTTCTCCTCCTTATGCTAACGTTTCCCTACTGAGTGACACTATCCAGTTCTTAATGTAACTCTGGCTCGGACCTTGGTGGCGGTCCTGGGCATGCGGGGCCCATGCACGTCTTTCTCCTTCGATTCCACGACCATGAGCTGTTTCTTCTCTCGGATCTGCTTGGCCAGTACACGGATCTCCTGCATCTCCTCGTCCTCACTCTCATCGTCTGAGTCGTACTCTCCGGCACGCTCCTTCAGTTCCTCCTCCTTCTCCAACTCTTGCAGTTTCTGTCAATGAAGAAGAGAAAAAAATAAAATTAAATAAATCACTACCATGTCTGTTTTCACAATAAATCTTTTCTGTTTCACACAAGTTTGTGCCACAAGATCAGAATAAACTAAATCCATCTGGAAAAATATGAATCCAATTTCCAAGTCCACTCACCTTCATGATGTCAGGATCAATGTAATCTGCAATATTGTGGCCCTCCCAGACTTCAGGGATCTTATCCTGCTTCTCATCATCATTCATCAGGTCCCAATATTCTAAACACACAAGTGAAACAACATGAACGATGAACACGCACCCACAAATATTTACCTCAGAAAAAGTCTGAGCACAGTAATAAACATCCATCTTACTCTGTAAGTCCAGAATGTAGTCGTCACCAAGCTCCATCTCCAGATCTCTCTCCTGTGAGGGAAACAGATTAATGTTGGATTACACAGAAACACAGAACAGGGAGCTGGGGATAGAAATACTGTCAATTATTCATAATAATGTGCAAGAGTATTTCTGTCTGACTGTTCTTCTAAATTATCAAAAGTCGTCATTTGAAAATATTCATTATGTAGAATGGCTCATTTTGGATTCATGCTGAACATGATATTGAATTACTGATACTTTCATGTACATGGATTACTTTATTGTGGCTGCTGGTAAAAGTCTTATTTAATCTACTGAATATATATTTATATTTCTGTACTTCAAAATTAAGGCTTCTTTACTTTCCCTCCGTTTCTTTGACCTGTTAACCCCAAACATACCAGTTTGCGTTTGGGTGCGTCCACCTCCATGGCTTTCCTGCGTGTCAAGGCTCCCTCTGGGATAAACGGAGGCCTTTCCTGCAGCAGAGAAATACACACGAGTCAGACCTAATAAATACCATGCTGAAGAAAGAAGCAGGAATTTACTGGGTCCTTCTTTCCTTTCTTCCACAAACTTAAAATAGTATGTTTGGTTAAATAGCATCTGCTTTCTTACAGCTCCCCTTCTGTCTGTAGGACTCCAAAGTTGAGACTCACTCAGGTCTTGTCTATTATCTATTTAATAGCATCTGTTTTCCTGCCCCACCTTCTCATCTCTCTTGGTGGGCATGGCCAGGTGGAGCCGGTTCAGAACGTCATGGACTTTCTTTCCCTTCATCTTGGTGTCAACACGATGGGCAAGGAGCCGGTCACAGGCCTGACACACACACAGGAACACGAATCACAACACGCTCGCTAGCAGCTGCATGAATACTTTTTTCCTCTGGATTCTCTCTGCAGCTCACCTCGGTTTTCACCTGCATGACTCCCTCCTCTGTCAGGGTGCTGGTCTCAATCACAGGGATTCCCTCAACAGAGAGGTCAGCAAAGATTTTCTGAAAGCAGCAGAAACAACCATCACAGATGAACACAGATGACAATGAAGTGGTCACCATCGGGTGTGAATTACTCACCTGATTCTCCTCGGACAGCTCTGTGATCTTCTTTACGTCACATTTATTGGCCACGATGATGAGAGGCTGCAGGGAGAAAGATATCAACATCACATCAATGATTAAACTGCCACTATGTTGCTTCTAACTTCTTCCTCCTGTATTGCCTACAGTTATCTCAGGTACAACGTGCAGCGCTCTGACCTTGTTGGCGAAAAGGGGCCGGATATTGTTGAACAGCTCCAGCTGCTCCTGCAGGGTGTGACCACACTGCTCCGACACGTCCATAACATAAAGGACTGCTGCTCGCAGGTGAGCCAGAGCTGTGATGGCCTGCATCTCTATGGTGTTCCTGTCCTCCAGGGGGTGGTCCAGGATACCAGGGGTGTCCACCACCTACAGAAAAAACATAATTATGTAAGTGAGGAAAAAGATTCTTCTTCTGCAGGTTAAACTCATTAAGCCCATGGACATGCAGACGTTTCCAGCATCTCTTTACGGTGTTGTTGCTCTGTGATAGTTCGAGCAGGAGCTGTTATTTGCTTCTTAAAATAAGGAATCAGCTCTTTCTAATAAACCACAACTTGACAGTGTCCATGTCTTTCTTTTTTTTCCCCCTTTCACATGCAGTTGCTGAAGTGCTTGTGAGCAAGAAACATTTCTAAAAAATTGTGTATGGTGTCTTACCTGCCAGCGCAGGTACCTGTAGTCCATGTGACCCACAAACAGAGACTTGGTGGTGAAAGCGTAGGGCTGGACGTCAACATCGGCTCTGGTCACCTGACAAAGACGACCAATTCCACCTTGATAAATACTTAATAAAAGGCAATGATTCTCCCAAAGTCAGTCAATATAAATCATAAAGGTCCCCAGCGTTACCAAGGCAGCCTCGTACAAAGCTGTCATAGTAATGTCATTTACCTTGTTAATGAAGCTGGACTTGCCGACGTTGGGGTAACCACACAGAAGGAGCGTCCTCGTGTTGGGGTCAATGGTCGGAAGACGGGATAGATGCTGACGCACTGTGGAAATTTAACAACAGGGAGACTCATTCCTAAATGTTTCAGATCAACATTAAGGCTTTTCTCTTTTTGTTATAAAGCTCTCATTTTCAAAAATGTCTCCAACTCTCAACGTTTCAAGCTCAACCTGTGGCCTCAGTCGTTCCCTCACCTTGCTCCAGGTACTCTAAACTCGACTTCTGCCTTTTCAGGATGGTGCACATACGTCCCAGAGCAGCCCTCTTCAACTGTTTACACCGGTACAGAGAATCTCCATATTTCATCAGACGTACATAGTCTTTGGCTACACTGGTGGGTTAATAATAATGAATTGGGGTGATTAATGGCATACATGCTGCAGCCAATGTCAGATCTGTATTGAAAACATCAGATTTTAACATTGACAAATAACCAACGTGATAAACATCAATGTGTGAGATAGTAGGCTTAAGATTTTAGATAAACTCACTTATCAATCAGATTCTTGGCGATGTTTATCTGACCCAAGGCCAGTTTGTAATGGTCTTTGTCATACAATACATTCATCAGATCAGCATAGAATGGATGGATGTCCTGAGGAGGCAAATAGACAAACAGTTCAAAGTAAGTTCTTCAAACAGGTCACAATGATTATTTAAAGGTCTTACTTTACAGGGTTTTCTGACTTACATCAAGTTTGGGGAAGTCGGTGAGGATCTGCGTGAGGCGGTCATGGTAGTTCTGCTGGGTGAACTTCACTTTTCGCATGTAGAAGTGGCGGATACGGTGGATTTGGTAATGCTTGTGTATCACTGTCGGTGTCTTCCTTTGTGTTTTGGATAAAGTAATGTCGATGAATTCCTGTGGGGAGAGGAAGAGTACACGTCAACATCAAACTAAAAACAATCCCACAAGTGGCATCTCTTATGTATCAACACTAGCAAGAACTTGATGCAAAACTTCATGAAAACTGCTCTTCACCAGACTTCATGTATAAATCCTTCACTTTAAGAGGCCACTAAAGGACAAACACCTTAGAAGCTATGTTTACTATTACACCCATAAATAGACCACGTCTTCCCGTCAGTTCCACATTAATATCAGATCACAAACATAACATTTAAACACCCAGTGTTGAAACAATGGGCGAGAAACAACACTGAAGTTCTGGCACAATAAATAATACTCAGAATTTACATTTTTTTAGAACAGATTTTTCAGCAGAGCATTGAGCTTGTCAATAAGCTATAAGTCTCAGAAACTCTTGTCAAATATGGTACAATTGGTGTTACAGAGTTGATGTGTGCTGCTGGTCGTGTGTCATTAGTTCCGCAGTGAATTATCCCGTGTCATTATTATTATTAGGAATCTTAAATGTAGAGAGCTTGGTTCGTGTCATGTCCTGATTTCTCTCAACTACGGCACAATGTATTGGAATAAAAAAAGCCTCATCCGCCTCGTTTTTGGAAGTCTTCGGAATCTAAAACTTAAAGTATGTGTACACTTTTGGACAGAGAGCTGTTGGTGTCTCTGTCCTGCAGCACCAACACGTGTCTCCCCTCCATGTTGACTTCTTCTTCTTCTTCTTCATCTCTCTTCGTGTTTCTCGGGGTACAGAAAGAAAACCACGCGGGTGAACCGGTGGTGCTTTAAAACGGAGAAGAAGCCGGAGTGGACTCACCTTGGCGGTGGGAACCACCATAATCTTCTTAAAATTATAGAGTGCCATGTTGTCGGGACGCGTTGAGGTCCGCTGACGGCACGGGGAAAGGAAAGCTCAGACTTCCGGTAAAGCCGGAAATGACGTGAGAAGAGCGGAAGTCGTTTTTCTGGACATCGCCCCCTGTAGGCGGATCCTGTGTAACTGATGAAATGAAAATGAAAAATGTGTTTTAAAATCCGGAAAAAGTCTGATAAGTGTTGTGGTTTTTGCTCTGGGCCGGTTTTATTGTTGTTTAAATGAGGAAAAAAAGTAAAACGAATTTTTTCGTAATAAAGATATCAATAAAACATAGCATTCAAAATGCAATAATTACATCTCCATATCCTAATCCTAATTATCATGAATAATAATCATAATAATTGGTGCATATGCCTATCATAGTGTGTCTGTATTATTGAATTATTCACAAAACACGAAAATTAAAGTTTCTGGTTGTTATACTGCTTTTTTATTTTATATATATATTTTTTTATTTACTGTTAAAATAAAAGAAGAACTACACTAAAACAACAACAAGATAAGAAGCCAATCTCTGCTGCATATTTGTTATGATCAGCGGCGACCAAGAAACAGCCAATCAGCGGCCGCCGACTTCTCCAGACCGCGTCCACTCCAACTGATCACGAGTGGGTCCGCGTGCGCTCACTACCAGTCTGGACCAATCAGAACCGCCCGCTGCGACCGCGGGGGGAGGGGGAGGGGGGCTGATGGGCGGGACCTCGAGCCCTGTGTGACAGCTCCGGGTTGAGTGCTGCACCGGAGAGGGCAAAAACAGGAGGAGCTCTCACTCCGTCTTCGTTTCCGCGTCCGGCCCCGTGAGGAGGAGGGTTCCTAACAGGCTAACACCTGACCCGGATGTTTAAAGTCCTTATTCTGATTTCAGTGGCCATACTCTGTGATGAAGAGTGTGTTAAATGTAAGAGTAAAATGACAAAATTACCAGAGAGAGAGGTAATAGGAAAAGTGGTGCAAAGACAAACTGACAGGGATACTCGAGAAGAGAGACAGGGGAACAGAATGAGATGAAAAACAACCAAAGTCATGTTGGAAGGTACAAACATGGAGGATAAAAATAACCACAATGACTCAAAAAACTTTAACAAAATTCAGTTGTTTTGCATAATTTTCAGAATGGGCTTTTATGTTACCGCCTAGAAGGCTTTTCTCTGCAAACATTTATCCTGATGAATCGGATACAATCACTGTCACTGATCTGTAATCACACAAATCCTGATTAAGAAAAAACAAAAACAAAAACACCGACCCCGAATCAGATTGATGACAAGAATGGAAGTTTTCCCAATAGAATAAAAATAAAAAACTAATAAAAAGCAAATAATTAAGATAAAATGATAACACAAGTTAGAACGTTGTATAACAAGTCAAAGCTGTTGACACATCTGAAGCTGTCTCCAGTAAAACATTGATCTAAAGCCACACAAATCACATAAATGTACGTGTTCTTATGTCTGGTTCCTGTGTGTGACCGGAGCTCCCTCATTTATTTGACTTTATCAATGTTTTCACAGAAGAGAAGGAAACCCCTTCTCAGCATCATGAAAATTAAGTTGTGTTGAACAACAATTGAACACTTTTTTTGGTCAGAAGTAAAATTCAGAATCAGATTAAACTTTGATCTGAATTTGACTCCTGATGAGCTTTGCTCTCAGTTCACATAAGAAAACAGACAGTTATTGATTAAAAAATACAAAGAGTTAAAACTTTCTTCTTTGACAAAGAAAACAACATAAAAAATAAAGATATACTGTACATGTATGAAATGTTTCATTCATTAACTCGTCCCTGAGTGATTCCTCCTCATGCTGCTGACGATCTTCGTGCTGCACACGAAAGGGAAAGGAAACGGCGACTTCTCCATTCCGAAAGCTCAGCTCGTCTTTAGCGCTAACGAGCGTCTGATCGATCGGAACATTTTCGGGACGAGCACCGTTTGTCTCTCGGTTTCAGCTCGGTGCTTCTTGGTTTGCTTTTCTTTTTTTTACCTTCCCCCCCTCCCGTAGAGCCCGCTGTCGACCGTGAGGACTTGGCTTTGAGATCCCAGGCGCCAGATTTATCGAGCCCGACTGCACTAAGTTGATAGGCAAGCTAGCTAGCTAGCCACCTAGCTAAGTCTTAGCTAGCTTGCGGTGCTGGTCGGGGGGGAGCCCGTTTTGTTTTTGTTTGTTTTTCTTTCTTTCCTAACAAACATTTTTAAGGGAGGGCATTGTTTAGTCATCTCACCGCAACTAACCGTGGCTGTTTCCCCTGAATTCTGAAGGCTATTTGCGGCGAGGTTCGGGGCGGTAAGCCGGTTGTTGCTAGCTAGCGTGCTCGATATAGCCCGATAGCTAATTCCCTGCGTATTTAGCCTGGAAGGCAGCTCAAGGCCTCAGCCCAGCGCCACCGCCAGCTGCCACCGAACACACCAAAGTATTTTGCATTGCCCCGCAGTGAGAGGTGACAAGGTGAGTAAGCAACAAACACACACACAGACACACACACAGGCTGCAACTCGGGACGGACGGGTCCGGCTAGCTCGCTTGCTAACCCGACATTAGCCCGATGGAAACCGTTAAAGGGGGAGGGGAGTTGTTGGGGAATCCGCGAAATCACGCCGGAGGTCGCCATCTTTCACTGCTGCAAGCCAGCTAACCAGACATGGCTGCTACTTTCCAAGCCGACTGTCAACTTTCGAGCGGGTCCCGCCGCTGTGTTCCCGGCTCTGCCCGGTTTATTAGCCAGCCGTGCTCCGCTCCTGGCCCCCTCCCCCTGCTCGCACCCCTCTAGCCCCCTCCACATATGGCCGTTGGCATGGGCATGGTATGTGTGAGCTGCGGTCCTTCCCGGCTGTGTCAGCTTCTAAATACGCCTGCATTGCGTCTGCAGGAGAAGTTGCAGCGTTAGACCGGTCTAGTGGATCCACAGCAGGCTTTGTTTTGGACCGGGCCCCGGACACCGGTTCTTCTCTCCCGCAGAGCAGCCTCCACTTAAAAACAAACCGGTGGGCCCTCCGTTACATTTTTCACCGGTGGGGGTATTTTGGACCGACAGAGGGGAGCGTTCGGTTTGTAAATGAGCTCCTGGGGTGATGCGGGGCTGCACACGGGCCTGTGTTTGGTCCAGGACTTGTCTAGACGCTGGGATCGACTCGGGGCATGTGCAGCGGAAATGATATGATGTGTGAAAGTCATGTGATTACCCCCCTGCTCTGTTGTACACAATCCCAGCTTCCATTATGGTACTTTTCCTCAGTGGATGGGTGGGGAAAGACGTGTAAGGCATCTCATGTAAGAAAAGTTGTCATAAATGTATTTACCTTCCTGATATGGGTGGTTTACATTAAATACCATAGATGAGGAAGGAAATACTCATAAGTGTTGGTTGGTCATCAAGGGACCTTCTGAAGGGCTTGACTGGTGCATTTGAGGGTTTGTTGTGGTGCTACATCTTGATTGGAATCGATAACCAACACTGTGAAACACTTATGCTTCAGCTAGGCATCAGCAGAGCTTTTTCAAATAAATGGCTTTTGTGCATTGCTACTGACAGTTGTATTTAGGTTCATGTGCCATTTAAATGTGATTAAAATGGATTCTGACTGTCTGAGCCCTGATCATAGGGTGTAAACTCTGTAAACGTTGACACGGCGATGTAACATTACCCCTAAAGGCTTATAAGACGTTAACGTCACCTTTTCGAACAGAGGATAAGGTTTTTGGAGGATGAGGATAAGGCACATTTGTCTCGTAATAGTTATTCGTTCATGCATTTCAAGAATGATGGGGTGTTTTTATTTTTCTTCTTCCTCTTCCCATGTTTTCCCTCCACTTAGCATTATTGCTGTATCCTAAGAGGTACATTGAGCAGATTTTGTGTGGATAAACAAGTTAATCATTGTGTTTTGTTTGTTTGGATTATTATTAATTAAATTTATTTTTTCTTTTTTCTAATTAATATTATTATTATATTTTTTTGCTAATTTGTTGCTCACCTCATTTAATGTTCAGTGTCATGAAGTAATGAACTTCATAAATTACTTTCAGTAACGTCTCTTTTTTTTTTTTCCTTTATTTTAATATGATTTGTGACTCAAAGCGATGATTAGCAGATCAATCTGTATTGAAAATAATTGTCTGTAGGTCTAATGTGGCTGTTGTGAAACCACAAGCATTTATTGATCGTGCCTCTTAAGCTTGGTATTCATGTTATAGGCTGTTAGTGGGTGTGACTGATAAAACAGAAAACAGGTTTCAAGTCTACTGTTTAGGGCAGTTTATCACAACAGCTGTTTTGATAAGCGAGTGGAATTGATAGGGATTGGTGTTTAGGCCCAATTATTAACATGGCATCTTTCACACACACACACGCTGTGCATGGAAAGCAGTATATGGATCAAAGGTCACCAGCTTTACAGCCATGCCATTCTTTTTCTGCTTTGTATGCAAACACAGCGAGTGTCTGTGTCAGAGACAGGCAGCCAATTGTTGGGCTGGATCATCATTGCTTTACAAACAGTTCCAGCAGGACAGGAACGAAGGTGTTTAACCAATGGTCCAACTCGGTAGCGTCCTCCTCCAGCTTTCTTCATAAATGCGTAACATTGAGATCAAATGTGGTGGAGGGAACTTGGCATTGATGCTGCTGGTGCTGGGATGAAACCAGGAAATGAGCAGAAATTGTCATGGTAGAGAGTAAGACTTGAGCAGATGATGATTTTTGCCATCTATCAATCTGTTGATTATTAACTAATATGTCAGTCTATAAAATTGTGAGATTTACTGAAAACACACTTTTTTTTATATTTGAGAGGCTCATAATTAAATTTTTCCTAACATAATGCTGCAGCAAATTGGCACATTAGCATCCTGTCGTAGTAGTTAGTCTCTCTTCTCCTCTCTGTGCTCACGTATACGGTATTTTAAACCTTTTAGAGACACATTAAGGCTTTTCCTTTTTTGTGCCTTTGTACTTTTCCTCATAAAGTTGTCAAACCTAAGCAGATGAAAGACCAGGGAGAACTTTAACACAGAAACTCTCTGGACCTGTTGTGTGAAAAGGCTCTAAATGGATATGAAAAGCAGGTTTAAACAGACTAATTGAAAACTACAACACTGGCTGAGGTGACCAACATGTGGCATTGGGTTGACAAGCAGAGTAACTTCACCCAGTCGCTGACATCTGTGGCCAACCCTGCTTTTGTTACTGTTCCCCATACAGGGAGTCCAGGCTGTTGTTTGGATTGTTCCTGTTCTCTGTTAAACCTGTTAAACCTAATTCACCAGTCTGTTTAGAGGTTGACCCTTTGAAAATAAAGATGCTGACTTTCTCATAGTGTAAAGTAAGCGTGTCTCAATAGAGACACCACATATTTTTCTGTAACAAGTTTTACTTATGTCAGCGTGAGTGAGTAATATTAGGTTTGATTATATTGATAAATATTTCTATTTACATTTGACACTTTCAGTAATTTGAGTGTCTTTTTTTTCCCGATCTTACTGTTTTATTTTTCTCCACCAAAACAAATTGTTGAAAACCCTATTAGGCAAAAAATCTGATTTGGATTCTGATCTGAAACCAGTTGGAATAAAATCACCTATTAGGTTACATAGCTGAAAGTAAAAGTTTTTATACATAGGCTTATAAAAGGGTAGCACAATTTTAGCAGATATTGCCTTAATTAACAATAATGTTGTTGTACCTTTCCGTTTTTCAACAAACTGCAGCTCTTGAGGTTTGGTTTTGGATATCTTGCTTATGTACTGTGTAGTAAAAGCTTAATAATACTTTAATGCATGATGGGACAAGTCAGGCTTCCAGTAGGTTGGTGCTGAAAAAAACAGGACTTCAAACTAAAATGTCTGAACTCCACAGTGTTAAAATAAGCTTGGTGTTATGAGTGTACATCCCTAAAATTTAAATATCTTCATGTGCACTTTTTTTTAAACTGCTTATAACAACTGACAGTGAAAACATGTCAAATACAAATTTATATTTTGTGATTTATTTTGAAGGTATTATTTGTCCTGTATGTGTTACACCGCTGCGGATATGTGATCACTATTTGCTCTTGAATTTAATTTGTTTGTCTCCTCTACCCCCCCGTAGCTTACTTGGTGACGCAGCGACTTCTCCCTGAGGAGCCAAGAAGCAGACGGCTCATGACTTCTGACCAGGACACGAAAGTTGTAGCTGAACCACAGGTGCAGCAAGTGCAAGAGGCAAAAGAGAACTCTCATTTGGTGAGTTTGACACAAATGAATGTGTTTTTCTCATCGTTTGCTTTTATTGCCTCAGACGTTTCTGTGATTTGAGTGAAGATTCTGCCCAAATGGCCTTTAAATCTATTTACTGTCTTGCTTCAGGTTGAATTAGGTGATGATTTAAAGATGATGCAGTATTGAGTGCCCAACATCATCTATATTACATTATTTATATATTATTAATTGTTTTAGGACATGTTAATGTAAATAATATAATTCCAGGATATTTTATTTCATTTTTTTAAGTGGCTTTTATCATCAAAACAAAATAATTCAAACTTAGAATTTTCTTTGTATTTTGATGAAAAAAAAAAAAACATGTCCTCAAAGTTGTAAAATGTTAACATTGCTTTGAGAACTTTTTTATAACCATCAACATTAAATGTTAAGGTCATCAAGGTTGAAAGGATAACTGTCATTGATGACAACCTGATTATTTCTCAAACGTTAAAGTGTTGAAGGTCAGTAGTTAAATTGTGAAAGTTTATTAGAAATGTGTGAAATGTCATGACTGACATGACAGCCCTGAACTTAAATTTCTGAAAATGCCAGATTAGATGAACATTCGTGAGAAGAATAGTGAATTTTAAAAACAAAATTAATCTCTTTCTGATTTTATTTGTGTTTTGCATGTTGAATTTAGTTGAACTTGCAGTTGACACCCCCCCCACACACACCCCCCACACACACACACACACACACACACACACACACACACAGTTGTATAGTAAACATGAGTGTAAGTTTCAGTTCCTCCTTCAGCAGTGAGATGGGTAAAACTATGTCTTGTCTGACACAGCAGATGCTGTTGTGGCTCTGTTGGATTTGAAGGTAAATCAAAAGAACATAGTTTTTGTTGTTGAGCAGTCTCACAGTCTTTGCCGCTTTTTTTGGAAACAACTCCAAGTCATAGACAGAACCATCACAGCTTCAGCCTGTTGTTCACTGGGGTTGATTTCTCACCCTGGTTGTGTATAGGACACAGGACACAGAAAAAAAGGCAGCTGCAACTAAATAACCATGACCTGTTTTTTATTACTCTCCGGGGACTGAAAACAGAGCGAGGTGCAGCACAGTAGTACATGATGTTTGATTTCCATGACTTTATTAGAATTTGGCGACTCGTCATCATCTTCCATGATGCGCTGTCAAGCGGAGACAGACTAAACTTTTCATATATATTTATTGTGTTGACAAAATAAAGACAATCGGATATTTAGAGCATTAGAGGCTTTGGAGCTGATTTTTCATCATTACTGCTCTAAAGAATGAGCAGAACTCCTGATCAGATAAAGCTAGAAGAAGAAACAACCCAAACATAAGAAAGGAACTTTTTTTTTTGGGCTATTCTGCCTTACACAGTTTTTATCAGGAAAAGAAACACTCACAGTCAGTTCTATTTGATTTAAAATCTGCAAGTGCTTGTACAGCAAAAATTATTGGGGGGGGTAGGCTCGATAATATACCAACAACCCAGCCACAAAAAATCTGATTAACTGTTTAAAAAGCGGCACTATAATAATCAAGTATTTGTTTTTCTGCTGTGTTCTTGAAAGTGTGGCATCTTCTCAAATGTTTGAAACACTTTTTGGTCTGTGATGGCTCAGTACGCACAACAGTTTGTTTTTTGCTGGACATTTGAGTGGAATTATTATATCATATTTAATGTGAACCTAACCTAGGACTATATAAGTCAACCTGTAGTTGGCTGCTTTTCTACAACAGTAGGAGCAGTTCGTATAAGGAGGATGTGTGAAAACATCCAGCTTTGAAATCATATAAAAAGATGCTTCTTGTCACATAATAATTACAAGATTTAGATTAAAGATTTAAAATGAATCCAAAGCGATCACTGTCAGTGGTTCTACCTAATGCAGCGTGATGTGAGTCGAAAGAAACCACTCGCAGCAATCAAAAATGTCTGGTGAGCACACAAGATAATGTTATCTGACAACCCAAACCTGTCCTGGGAAGACACTATTGCACATTTAGCTAAGAGATGTAGCAACCATGCCAAAAAGCAGATTCAGGAAGTAACGATGAAACAAAAACAATCCAAGGTTTGAACATGCAGTGCTGGAGGGAAGCGCTGCTTACGCTAAAGTGATTAAGCCTGTGTGTTTTTCCCTGTGCAGGTAATCCTGCATGCCATCCCTGCAGCCTGTGTAGCTTATATTTCTCCCAGGTTGCTTCACAGCGCTGCAGGTTTGATTGATGGTAACACATGTGACACTATTTTGCAAAGACTGTCAGGGCTAAATGTGGTCACCAGGGTGGGACGTTACACCAGCCTCCAGCCAAATATTGGCAGACTTCGACCCAAGCAGCAGCTGTTAAAATATCTGTTTCCTAAGAAGTGACATTAAAGGTGGGCGGTTGAGTTGTAGACTCAGTCTGATCTAAATGAAAAATATAAATTTCTTACTCCTCCACCAGCTGTGTCACGCCATCTCCCAGAACAGTGCTTGTACCACTGCTTTGGCGTGGTGTCTGGGTGGCCGAGGCCGTCAGCAGGCTGACTGAAAATCAGCTTTACCTCAGCAGCACTGTGGCTGTTTTGGTCTCACTTATGTTTCCAGAGCAGACTACAGCGCCTTAAATCTTTCTTCCTTGGACCAGAGCTCAGAAGTCTTTGTGTTTTTCTTTTTGAGCTTTTATTTATTAAATTTTTTTGGTCTTTCTGTCACTTGAAGTTAATGCTCCCTCTCCCAAGCAGAGTTCGCAATTCCCTCAATCTAGCAAAGCATGATTGCTGCAATACAGAGGAAACCCAGGGAATTAAAATGACAAAGTGAACCGGTGACTGTCTCAGAGCAAACTGGGGATCTGTCATCATGTTTCACTGATGTGTTACAATCAAATCCCTTCAAACGGGAAAGAATGTGAAACTGAGGAAATGGATAAGAAGTGAACGGATGGCCTTTGGGCAAAGAGAAAGTTATTTTTCCTGAGAGCTCCAAAATTAGGAAATGGAAAGAGCCCGCCGTATTTTTCCGCTCTCATTTACACACACTGAAGATTGGATAGAAGATTGGCAGCGAGCAGGGAGGGGGAACTCTTCCCCCGATGGAGTCCAGTGGGCAAACGCCTCAGGCTGTAGGTCTCATTACAGGCCCGGATCAGTGGTGGGAAAAGCGGTTAACGGCTTCTGAGGTTGAGACTGTTCGGACCATTCGGAACGTCAAGGTCTCTGAGCAAAGTCAGTTTCCATTTTAAAAAAACAAAAAAAAAAAAGTAATAAAACAAACAAGAAGTCAGTGCAGAAGTTTTTGTTCAGTCTAGGTCATCTGTGCATATTTCCTTTGTCTTTACATATGTGAAAAAACTATTAAAAATTTAGATTTAAGGGAACTAAAATGGGAAATTTGAAACATAAGTCACTTTTTCAAAATTTAGAGGTGGATGATGTTACAAAGGCTCTCATTGTGTTGCGAAATATTCATTATGGAGCATTTATCTTAGTAATAATAAGGCATTTCGTTTTTACTAAGAGCACTTTGACAATATCAAAATTTAATAAAATAAGTCATCATTGATGATGCAATTGTCATAATACTGTTTAGATTAGATAGAAATCTTTGTCTTTTATCTCAATAATCAAAATCTAGTTTAGTCCCAGATCAGACCAGTGCCAAAATAACACAGGACATTTGTTGCCACCAAACCCTCGTGATTTCCACCTCATTCCTTATTCACACAGAGAGATGGAGTAGCACACCATATGCCTCGCACATATGTGTTCAAAACAGATCAGACATGGAACACGAACCATTTATAGCCCAGTATGTTAAATCAAATCGGTTACAGACCGGGTCTTCAACTCAAAACACTGAGTTGTTTGTTTGTTGGTATGAGGCTAAAGAATCTGATCCCCACTTTTAATTCTTCCCAAACTTTTTGAATCCATCGCCAAAAGATGAACAGTAGTTTTAAATCAAACTGTTGATAGAAATCAATATGGACTCCTGGTTTGTGAGTGAAGGGGGCGAGTCCATTGGTTGTAAAAAGAAGTCAGATCCTGATGAGTTTATGGTCTCAGTCTCTAGTTTACAGTCTTCAATAGAACATGATGTTCATTTTTTTAAATGATGCTCCATTTAGAGGGAATTAGACCCTAAATTGGTGGCTGGATTTGTGGATGGGGCTACTGTGTGACTGACAGGCTGCACCAGAAAACGCAGAGCAGGTCAGATCCACCATCACGCCTAATAATGGTACCTTCTGGTTTAAAAAGGCGATTTGGATGTGTTTGTTGGAATGCAAGTTTATATAGAGAAAACCTAAGATGGAGATGTGTATTCGTGGTTGCCCAAGATGAAGCACTGCTGTGGCCGACTGTCTGCTCCAGCTCTGTCAGAGAGGGAAGAAGAGCCTCCGGCCTGCAGACAGACGGATAGCTCCAAATTCAGCTGTTTTTGTTTTCTCCCCTGAAGGAGTCTTGCATGTCTGCCATCTATGTTTTCCTGTCTGCTGCTGTGAGCTCGCCTCCACTGGAGAGGCACAGCAATAAAAACCCAGCGCTACGCCGGCTGCCCTCTGGTGACACCAACAATAACTCGTCTCTGTCCGCGGTCTGCGATGAATCATGTCCTCTCGTCTCTTCCCAAAATACACCCTGAATCAGGGAAGCAGCAAACCTTCACCTCCTCCTCGAAGGAGGGGAGCATTTAAAACATTTTTGAAAGGTCAAGCGGTGCCCACAACGTACACATCCATTGATGTCAGCAGCAGTTTCTATGGCAGCCGGCTCGGACAGAAGTGGGAGCTCCACATTAGAGCAGGGCTGGAATATTAGCACAGGCGGGGCTGTGTGTCTGACCAGACACATCATGAATGATTTTGTGCAGCATTTGTGAAATACGACCGAGGAACACTGTCTCTTCCTGGTTACAAAGTCGAGCTTGTTGTTTCTCAACTCTTTCCTTTATTACAATTTTCTTTCAGCTCGCTGGTCCTCAAATAAAAAGCCCCCCCCACCCACCCACCTCAGCAACTTGGCTTGTTAGGAGCATACTGTATTAAAACCAAGGCTCAAGAGGGCTGATTTAATTTGAACACTGCCTCGGGGTTAATTTAAACACGTGGCTCACTGGAGCAGTCTCAGCTTCAGCTCAGGTGTGCAACTCAACACTCCCTGTGCAGCTCCATCATTTTGCCGGAGCTGAATGACTCAGTGCAACAGCAACAAAGCAAAAGCAGAGACGGCTGATGAACTGGAGCAAGAGCAGCCAGTCAGCTTCTGCAACGTCAGCCTAGCACACCAGGGCGGCTGAGCCTCAGCGCTGTCATCAGATTTGTTGAATCAACCCAGCAGCTCGGATCGAGGGGGCTAAACGCAGCGTGGCTGTGATTTGATGGGGATCGTTTAAAGAGGGGCGGCAGTGGCTTCATTTCGAGGAAGCCTGATTTATTACTTAAGACATGCAATGCTGGTCCAGAGTCGTCATCTGTCTGCTTGTGGACACACTTACAGACTCTGTCTCTGAGGGTTAATCATGGATTGGATGCAGTGGAGCCTGATACCACCACATATGCGAAGCGCCTGGCCAGCTTTGCCCCAGGACTTCAATGAAACTCTGACTCTGACCACAGCTCTGGGCTACAGTCTGATAGCCTGTGAGACGTGCATGCTGAACTGCTGCTTTGATTCTGTGAGTATGACCAGCTGGCAGCAGGGCTGCGGGGGCCCGGTCCCTGTCCAACCGAAGCTGCGTCTCAGCGCCTGTCAGATGCTGTTGGACTGAGGAGTCTCGCTGGCAGATGAGGCAGCTGTACGACATTATTGATGAGGTTTTTATTGAGATCCAGAAAATTCAGTAGGATTGTGGACGTTCGTGTGGCATCACGATGAAGTTCATTTAGTCTTCCCATTCAGCTTGGCATCAGACAAACACTGAGTCATTAACAGCCATGTCATGCAATGATTCAGCATTGGTGAAACTGTCGTTCAGATGTCATCACTCTCAGATTTGACAGTTCTCTGCACAGAGAGGAAATTTTCTTGGGTTGACAATTTGAACTTGACATTTTGTTTTAGGAAACGGTCTGAAAGTCTGAACTTTGGAGGCGAAGGGCGCTCTTCTTTTAACACTTGAACTCTGGAAACAGTCAATGAAGTGATGACTGAAAAGTCAGATGGATACGAAGGAGCTGAGATGTCAGTTGTAGGTCTGCGTCGGGAGTGTAAGAACTGAAAGTAGTATAAGCTGTCAATTTATGAAGCTGTGAAATGATTCGGCATGACTGAAACTATCATTTCAGAATTTGACAGTTTTCTTATCAGAAAGAATTTTTCTCAGTTTGCCATGGTTGACCTGAAGTTGTGTGCTGAAGATTTAGCAGTAATGGTTTTCACAGCGATGCATCTGTCACAGATTTGTCATTGATCTGCCGTTAAATAATGTTGCAACATGCTCATTCCAGTCTTATCTGTTTAAAAAAAAAAACAAAAAAAACACACACACACATAACACCCAATGGTGCCATATAAGTAAAGACTACTTTTGAGCTGTTAGGAAGGATATCATCTCTTTTAGCCTCTGTGAAGAAATGAGAGAAAAGTCAGATAAGACAAATCAGCTTGAAAACAAAATGTGGGGGTAATATTTCAGAACTACTTCCTTCCGCAGTCATTGTTCGTTTTTGTCTATTATTGTTGTTTACTGAATTAGCAGGTTAGAATGTGAATTTGTTAGCATTTTGTTAAATGTGTGAATATATTATGGTATGTTTAATTCATCCTTCAGTGGAATTATTACCCCAATCACTCAATTTACTGCTGATCCTCACCACATGAGTCTTGTTCCTTTTGAAATACGGGTATAAAGTTTATTCTTTTCTTTTATTCACTGATCAGATTCTGTTTCCTTCCCAGGAATCCGCCAAGGTTTCAGACCTCAACCCCAATGCGAAAGCATGGGCCAACCACATGTTTAGCCTGGACCCCAGTGGGAGTGCAGACACCACAACTGCTGCCCTGCAGCCATGGAAGGATGGCTGCGATAGTTCGGCCGACCCCGGCCCAGAAGGTCAGCAAACCGCTTGGGCTACCAAATATTTTAACCCTTTCTATAATTTGCATATTTATATATATATATATATATATATATATATATATATATATTTTTTTTTTTTTTTTTTTGGCCATAAAACACGCAAATCGATATGTTTTCCAAAAAATAAACAAACCCATGGAAATCAGTAGGACAATGAAATGCCAAGACACATTTTTATTTATTTATTTATTTATTTATTTATTTTGTTTTATCTTATCCTATGTTGTTTGATGTCTGTGTGTAATGCTGCTGCTACGCTGCAATTTCCCAGCCTGGGATAAATAAAGTATCTGTCTATCTATCTATCTATGCAAAATACACAGAATGGAAATATGCTGTATATGGCATCACAAATTATAAAAATATTGTTGTCAAACACAAAGTGGAAGAAGTGAAAGTGTCAGCTGTAGTTGAATCACTCATCTATATATATGTGTAAGAATTCACTCGAGACAATTGATGTTGACTTGTTGGTGGAGAAAAAAATATGCTGGACTCACACACCCCTAATTTTACTTTGTAGCTTGTCCTCGTCTATTCTTGTCACTTTTCTCGTCACCTCTTTAATCATTCATACTCAATTTAGTATGAGCAATGAATATTCCAACCACAGTCACCGTTCCCTCCACACAAATGACCCTAATCATTCACTTTAATGTGCCCAGCCAAGTATAGCCGGTTCGTAGGCAACAAGGGTGTGTTGGAGAAACACAAATTATTGATTAGTGTGCGTTTGACTCCGATTGACGTCCTGGACTACGTTTGCAAGGACATTTATGAAAATGTGCTGCTGAACAACAGCAACTAATAAAATGTTTCCAATCACGAAGTGGCCTTTTCAACGACTACAGACTGTCGATGGAGTTTTATTTTTATTTATCGTAATCGAGCAAATGAAGATCTTTCAGTGTTTGGATGTGTTCACTGCTCCCCTCCATCACATCAGCTAACACCCGTGTTTCTTTTAACATTTATAACTTTTGTTTACATTTAATTAATTAATTAATTTATTTATTTATTTTCATCTTTTTAAGAACAAATTAGAAAAGGTTTTATGAGACTCCAATATAGTTGATTATGACAGTAGCTGTTCTAGTGAAGGCGATCTAGCTGTTTGTTTGGGTTTTTTTTTTTTACCCAGCCTTTAGTTGTCTGTGCCTACTGTCATATTACTTAAGATGCTTTTGTTTTGAAAATGTGCAGATGCACAAGTTTATGTTGGATAACTAGAGACAGGGTTCAAATATAAGCCCCCCCCCCCCCCCCCCCCACACACACACACACACACACTCACACACACTTTTTAATAATTATATTACCTCCCCCTTGTTGACTGTCACAGGCTATGAAGCCAGTGAAGACAAGGCATTCAAGGAACCCCTACTAACCGGCCCAGATGAGCCTCCACCAGCCCCAGTAATGCTGGCTGAGCCGGCCCCCGTGGCCTCCGTCACCCTGGAGTGCGCCGAGCCAGCCTATACAGACTACCCAGAGCCGGGGCAGCCCGGGCACACAGGTGGGCTGGTTGTAGGTCAGGTGATACCTGATGAGGGATACGAGCTGGGACGTTAAACACTGCTCAAATCCAGTGAAACAAACTGAGTCGACTCCTCTGAGTTGGACCATTTAGCTTTTTAATCATTGTAACGATGTTTTTAGACTTTCAAAATGTTTTGTTTACTGTCAGTGAAACAGGCAGAGCTGATTTTATTTATTAATCTTTTAATTATGCAGTTGAGTAATTCTTGCTTGTCAAAGTGGTCTCTGCTGGGACAGATTCTAACTGCCGGCTGGCACATTAAATGAAAAGCCACTGAATTTACTGAATGATGAACCTACTGAAGGTGATCCAGTATGATCCATTTATTTGCTTATTGAAGTAAGTGTTGCTTCATGTTGTTTAAAGCAGGGCTCAGTCTGGAGAGAAGAATTTATTGTTTGGAGTTGCACAGTGAATCTTTTATGTTTTATTTACTGCAGCATTTACGTTTCATTCTTTTTCAAATAAACTGAAAGTCTAGTCGACGACAGCGTTGAAACAAAGGCTGCTGGCCAGAGAAGTGGTTTTTCACTCCACTAAATGATCTGCACATAAACCTGCTAGAATTTTACCAACAATTTTCCCTTGATGGGGATTTCAGAATAAATCAAGTTGAACAACAAACAAGTATAATACAAGATGAATAGAAATAAACCATCTTCTCATACATGTTTATTTAAGTAATGTGTGTTTGCTCAGCATCCCATTTCCCAGCCACATCCTCAGTTTATTTTCATCAGCTTCATGTCACCAGTCGGAATCATGATTTGCTCCCAAGGGTCAAGGATTATTTTAAAAGCTGTGTTATTAATCAAAGATATCCCCCCTCTTGCTGCCCTCGTCTGTCAACAGGCAGTGATCCCCAGCCTGAGAATCCCCAGGAGGGTTTAAGGGAGCACCTTAAAAAGACCCTGGAGTTCTGTCTATCCCGGTGAGTTAAAGCTCCTTCATTTTACCCCAGAGATTTTTTTTTTTTTTTTTGGGGGGGGTGACTAGAAAGATTTTCTTGGGACTATTTGACATTAATGTCAGCAATTTCCTCCAATGTGACACGGAGAGGACGGGAAAAGATGTTGATAAAGCTGGTGTTGTGTCATACCTCATCCCCAGCTGCTGGTTCACACTTGATAATTGAGAAAAGCACTTCCAATTGAGCCAAAGCAAGAAGAATGGCTGCTCTTAGTATCATTAAAGGCCAGAAGAGAGAGGCTCTGGCAGATGACTCAGGGGAAACCTCCTGTCTGATTGTTTTGTTTTGTTTTGTTTTTTTTTCCTGCCTTCTGAAATGCTATTGATCCTGGTTGAGCCGTGATTTGACTTTAGACAAGGACTCAGACATTAACACCCATTTACTTTTTTTTTCTTTTCCTCCACTGATTGATTACATCAGTGTGGATTTTAGAATCAACCCCTTTTTGCGTGAAGGACGATTAGGCTGCCCCGCAGTATTTATTTGAAACAATAAATTACAGCGGAGGCTTTAAATGCATTTATGAGCTGAGTTCATTTATATTGCATTTTTCAAAAAAGAATAAAAAACAAATGAAAGAAAACTGATAGAAATACAGTATAAAAAGAGCAGATGGAATAAAATAAAGACAAAGCATAAAACTGATTAAGAAGTCAAGTCAAGTAAGTCAAGTAAGAAGTCAATCCAGTGCTTATTATGATTAAAAATCAGTCTCTAAATCAGAAATGTTGATTTGGGAGAATCTACACCCTGCAAATACAGTTCACTGTCATACCCACAGGACTAGCACATCCAAAAACCACAGAGCCTGAGCGCATCATGTCAGGTTCCCAGACGCTGGCTCCTGCAGCGCTTTGTCTCAGTTAGCACAGTTAACTCAAGTGTGTAACAGCTGCTGAGAGGCTCAAGAGGCAACGCTTCACCCTCCCAAATGTGTCACACTTGGGTGAATTAAAGCAGCCTGATGTTCTTCAGGTTTAGAGCTCTATCAGGTGAGGACAGGTGTGACCCTGTGTGTTAGTCACACCACTGCACTCAACGTTATCTGAGTAAATAAAAGTTTGGTTTCACCACCGTGTGGTTTTGATGTCCGATCCAACCGCCGCTCCCTCTGCTTTGTCTCTCAGGGAGAATCTGGCCAGTGACATGTACCTCATCTCCCAGATGGACAGCGACCAATATGTGCCAATTGTGACGGTGGCCAACCTGGACCACGTCAAAAAGCTCAGCACAGACGTGGAGCTGATCGTGGACATTCTGCGATGTGAGTTGTGTGACCAGGACTCTGGTGGTGGCTGTTTGCCTACTAAACGGTCCGTGGGCCAAGACAAACCTCTCAGCCGCAGCAAATGTTTATCAGCATGTGACTGGGGTTGATTTCCCAGGAGAGGTTGTTAAAGTGCATCCAGCAGAGCCTTACCTGCTTGTCTATGATTTATACACATACTTAAATGAATCCCTTCTCACTGATGTTTGGTCTCCTGTGTTAATATGTTCGACGTTCAGAGTTACCACCAATTAAAGTTCCACATTTTATACTCAACCTCCATATTTGATCTTTTAAAGCTGTATATTCAAGGTGTGTTGCACATATCTATGTTTGTGGTTTTTAATACCAAAAACCTCTCAAACTCTTTGGAACATCTGCCTTCTATATGGACCTTTAAACTTTTAGGTTGTATGGATCTTTTTAACTGACGTTTAAGGAGCTGAAGGTAAACAAGTAAATGTGATTTCACTGAATGTCTTCATGGGGTTTTCTTTAGTTGATTTTACTGTCCTGCTTCCTCCAGCTCTGCCGTTGGTCCAGGTGGATGAGAAGGGAGAGAAGGTGCGACCCAATCAGAACCGCTGCATCGTGATCCTCAGAGAAGTTCCTGAGAGCACGCCCATTGAGGTCGGTGGATGTCCGTGACAGTTACCCTGAGAATTATCTGCTGTGCATTTAGTTCTTCTCAAGCTTATTAACTGCAGCTGCAGTTAAACAACAGGCTGGTTGTGGTTTGGCTCTCCACCTTTTTTTTGCCTTTAGACATTTTATGGTGATGTTTAATAGACGTGGGTGAGCTAACACAAATGAAACAGTCGGTTTTTGTTTTGTTTTGTTTAGCTTTTTTGACCTGAAAGCTGCAGACTTTCAGGTCAGACCGAAATGAAAAAGAAGGAAAGATTCAGACGAGATGTTTCTTGTAGGAGCTGCTCAGGTTTCATTTGTGCTTGCTGCCATGTAGTCGATGGATTCAGTGTGTGACCAGCAAATCAAACCTAACACAGTGACTTTTCTTCCTCCACTGCAGGAGGTCGAAGCTCTTTTTAAAGGGGACAACTTACCCAAGTTCATCAACTGTGAATTTGCCTACAATGACAACTGGTTCATCACCTTCGAATCAGAAGCTGATGCACAGCAGGTAACAACATGGTTAATGCTGTTCTACATTTTTATCACAATCACTCCTAATTCTTCCCCAGATTGTCCTTGTCTCCCTGTCCAAGTGTATGTTTGGGTTTTTCATCATTTTCCCACAGCCGTTATATTGTTAGTAATTTGATTGAAGAGTGCTCTAATCCAACAAAACTGTTGCCTGATGCTGGGCTGTCCTCTTGTTTTTGATGAAGGCATATCAGTATCTGCGTGAAGAAGTGAAGACCTTCCAAGGGAAGCCAATTAAGGTAGGCTGCACCTGACTGAGAGACGCAGCACAAACTGAATATTCAGAAAGTCACCACTTAGATAAACACACGCTGGCTTCCTGCTGTGAGCATGGCGGCTTTGCAACTTATTGGTTGTTATTTCACTGCCGTGTTAACAGATTAGAGGGAATACAGAGATTCAGCATCCCAAGTGTTTTTTGACTTACATGAGACCTGTAGCGGTCAAAATACACAAACTGACTCTTTCCACCATCGTCTTGGCTGAATCTGACAGCAGTTGCATGTGGATACAGAGACATTTGTTGTCAAAAACAAATATGAATTTAATTTGAAGTGAAGAGACAATGAGGTATCGGAAATGGCACATAAAAGTGCCAGCAGACGTGCAGCCAGTGTGAAAACAGACACACATGCTTCCAGCATGCCTCCAGCCTCATGGCTTCAGGCGTCATAGCCGCCCTGCCGTGCCCTGCTCTGTGTACAATGTGTCTTTGATGCAGAGTGAAGACCTTCATCATTAATTAATCAGTGTCACCAGGAAACAGGCGACAGAAATTACAGGTCTCCTCTTCGAGAGGTCCCATGATCCCCTTAATCCCCATGAACGCCGCTGAGCCCTCTTTTATAGCCCTTATCTTCTAAATTTGCCATCTGAATGACATTTCCTCCCTGTTTTTTCTTACATCTGCTGTTCCTCCTCCTCTATCAGGCCAGGATAAAGGCGAAGGCAATCGCTATCAACACTTTCATGCCAAAGAACGGTTACCGGCCGGTGGAGGTGAACCCGTACGCCCAGCAGCGCTACACGTCCTACTACATCCCGCCGGTTTACAGCCCCCAACAACAGTTCCCCTTATACAGCCTCATCGCACCACAGGCCTGGTCAGCCACACACAGCTTCATCGACCCCACGCTGGTGAGAGTTGAGATTCACAGACATAACACGTGAATCTTGGGGAAAAATTCAGTTTGTAAAACTCGTCGATTGTTTTTCAGAGTTCATTCATGACTGATGAATCTGTTTCCTGTTTGCCAGGTCGCCCCGTTTCACAACAACCAGTTCATCAACGGATTCACAGCATCGCACACTTTCAAACCAGCGACGTCGCCCCTCACTGTCAGACACTACTCGTCCAGGAACAGGTTTGTGTCTGTGACCTCTCAGTTGTGTCTGACAGTTAATTGGTTTAAATTAAATGTTGATAAATTCTGCTACCTGAGCATCAAACATAAAGAACTGGATCATGCTTTCGCTTCCCTGCAGGAATCACAGTAAATCTCACTTGAGGCCGACCATCCCCACGGCAGACCGCAGCACAGGGCTCCTGGACAGCCCGGCCCTCTTTCCCAGCTTCCCCAGCGAGAGGCTCAATGGGGTCCGCAGCAGCCCGCCGACACGACTCCCCACCAGCCAACCCAGAACCAGGTTACCCGCCACCGCGGCCTTCTCTCGCCGGGACACCGCCGGCACGGGGCGAGTGACGGAGCCCGCCACCACAGACTACTCCCTGGGAGCCGGCCGAGGAAGGTACAGCATCAATTCAGGATAATGGCACCCAACGCTGAGATCACATGGGTGTGGGAAGTTGTGTAGAAATTAGAGCTTTAAAAGTTCATTGACTCGTAGGTGAATTCGTGTTTGTGTCTTTAGTTTGTTTAAAGTGGTGGAACGGGTGTCGTAAACTGGCCTGATTTTCTTTGTTTCTTCAACCAAACTCAATCGTAGAAATGCAAGTTTAGCTGAACGTTAGAGCTCCGTTCCACAGCTGCTTCTCTCTTTGGACGACAATGAAATGATTTAAAAGTAAAACTGCCGAAGCACATTTCTTACACAATTTAAAAAAAATTCACTGATCAATTTTTGCTGCTGCTCTTGTCTGTTCAGCAGTTGAGATGCTGCTGCCTTTGAGTTTTGGCCTGTCTGACTCCCAGAAACATGTTATTTTAGAAAAAACTGCTGAAATTGAATGAAAATGAGAAGATGTTATCTCTTATTGATCATGTGACTGCTCCTGATTCGACAAACGCTGGGTGGGTGTGTCAGTGATAACTTTGTGTCATGTCAGGTCGTTGTTTCAGCTAGAGTGGATGTTTGTAAATTGGGATGTTCTCTTTCTTAAAGGAAAAATGTTTCTGCTTCTAGGAAAAAGAGGGACGAAAAGTTTACAGTAAGTATGTTTCTCTGTGTGTCACTGTGATGTAGCTCAATTAAAATATTTAGATTTTTGAACTTAAACGCTGTAATGTCTGTTACTGTCACCATCACGCTGAGGTAACAGCCATGAGCGCCTCCTCATTGTGGCTGCTTCTGTCGTGTGACTTTCTTCTATGCATTGCAAGGTAGCTCTTTGTGCTGACTCTGTGTTTGTTGCTGTCACGCAGAGAGTGACACCTCAGTCGCCGCCGCCTCCCCCCAAACCCCCATCTCCGAGCTTCGAGCTGGGGCTCTCCAGCTTCCCCCCCCTGCCTGGAGCAGCTGGCCAGCTGAAGACAGACGACGTGTTTGACAACCGACTGGCCAGCAGTGTCGTGGTCGGACCCTCCAAGGAACGGGTAAGAGCTGCTCCGGACATCGAGCCGCCACATTTCAGGTCCTTGTTAAGCATTTAGAATAGTTTAGAACATGTCACGGGATTTCTCCAATGAATGAATGCTGCCTAAAATTCAGAATTAAGAAGTCAGACGCCGATTGGAATTTATTATCTTGACAGATTACTAAACTTTACTCTTTCTCTGATCTTTAATTTTAAGATGTTTATCTAAAAGAAGATTGATTTATGGTTTTGACATTCAAAGTCCTGCTCTAAAGAATGATCAGAAACTTGAAATCAGCTCCAGAACAACCCAAACAAATGAAAGGAGTTATGTGTGTTCAACTCTTTTTGGTTATTCTTTGTTTTCTGAGCTTCTATCCCCAATAACAGAACAGAATCTTTTTAAAGTTATATGTTTAATTAACCGTTTGTGATTTTCCTTGTCCAGTTGAAGTTTTAAAGAACGTGTTCAAATACTCAAACGTCTTCAAATATTTGTTATGAAACAAATGAAATACTTTAATGTGGATTTAAATAAGTGAGCTCATTCTTAGTGTCTCTATTTCAGAATCATTAATTCTTGCTTCACATAATGTTATTAAAAATGTTTTGATCATACTACACAAATCTGCTTATCCTGATTGAGCTGATGGTCCATCGAAGACAATCTGAGCATGTTTGTTTCCTAGTTTTTGAAGAGTTAAGATGATGAGAAGCTGTAAGTGTGAAGTGCTGAAGGTCTCCTGTTCCTTCAGTCTGACTCACGATGAATTGAATTCTCTTGCTCTAACGCCTCCACGTCTTCCTCTGTGTGTTGTGATTGCAGAATGTAAGTGCTGAGTCCAGCACCGGAGCCGCTCTCTCTCCCGCGGGCCCCAAAGAGCCGCTCCGATCCTCCTCCTCCCCGTTACCTCCAACCTTCCAGCCCTCGCCGACCACTCCGACCCCAACCCCGGCCTCAGCCCCGACACTGAGCCCAGCCTCTGGCTCGCCACACAGTCCCGCACCCCCCCTCCCAGCAGCGTAAGAACCACACTGAGGCCTCACACATTCTGATGACGTTGGACCTGAAGTGAAGGGGCAGGCGATATAGAAAACTTGCAAGTTTACGTTTTATATAAAACAGCAGATGACAGTGATTTATAAAGTCTGAAAATTAGGTCTGTGCTTCATGGAGTTAACAAATGAGACCACAGAAAGAAGGATTTCTTCGAAGCCTCGCTGCTCCACAATGGTTTGAACTTGTCTTTTTTCCTGAAAGTAGAAAATCAGCCCTGGAACAAACAAAAAACGTGTGAAGAACTTTTCTTTGGTTATTCTGGTTCACAGAGCTTTTATCTGAAATCAATAAGGAAAAATTCAGTGTGCGGTTTTTAGTTTTTTTTTTTTCTTATTTTCTGAGCTGAGCTACAGAGAACAGAGTCTTTATTTAATGAACTGCTGAGCCTGTCGCTCTCGTCATGTGCTGATGACAATGAAATGTCTGTGACTCAAAGGCTTTGTACAAAACAAGCTTGTGAGGTGCGGATGATTTTTAGGCCCCTTAACGCTTCGTTGGACGGTCTGTTCTGACACATTTTACTATCTGTGACTTGGAGGTAAAATTTTAATAAATTGTTGGTGGCTTTAATTGCATCTCCTGGGTTTTGGATTGAATGTTTACATTCTTATTGTTTGTGCAGCTTTACTCTTCTCTCATTTCGATCCCTGCTGTTTGTCTCAGGGAGGTGAAGGTGACGGAGGTGAAGCCAAAAGAGGTGCAGTTGTCTGTGGAGCGAGTCCCCGGCACTCTGTCCACTGCAAGCAAATCGGTGCAAGTCAACGGTGCTGCCACGGTAATCATTGATTTTTGCTTTTTCTCCTCTTTCTCCTCTTTCTTCTCCTCTCAATCTCCTCACCAAGGCCTTTTTAATGCACACCCCCTCTCAGACATCTCCATCACAGATTAATCGATCTCAGCGTGAACAAAAATGGGGGGTAAATGACTCGAGCTTTCATTCTGCAGTCTCTCGAATCAATTTTGATTACGAATCAGTCGATTCCTCACATCTGCGGGGTAAAGTGTGTTTTAATAACAGAC